>NC_068456.1:24205215-24265215 GCF_023373465.1 Oncorhynchus keta
TCGGTACCGGTACCCCTGTATATAGCCTCCACATTGACTCTGTACCGGTACCCCCTGTATATAGCCTCTACATTGACTCAGTACCGGTACCCCCTGTATATAGCCTCCACATTGACTCTGTACCGGTACCCCCTGTATATAGCCTCCACATTGACTCTGTACCGGTACCCCCTGTATATAGCCTCCACATAGACTCTGTACCAGTACCCCCTGTATATAGCCTCCACATTGACTCGGTACCGGTACCCCCTGTATATAGCCTCCACATTGACTAGGTACCGGTACCCCCTGTATATAGCCTCCACATTGACTAGGTACCGGTACCCCCTGTATATAGCCTCGTTATTGTTATTTTATTGTTGCTTTTTACTTTAGTTTATTTCGTAAATGTTTTCTTAACTCTTGAACTGCATTGTTGGTTAAGGGCTTGTAAGCATTTACCTGTTGTATTCGGCGTAGATTTGAAAAGCATCAGTAAACGGGATAAGATGTTTACATGCCACAGTATTGGTCTAAGATCAGCATATCCCAGGCATCTTATCTGGGTTTCTCATAAGCGGGATACAAACTTTTTCAGGTTACTGTAAAATGGGATATGATGTTTATATATGAGTTAACTCGAAAACAGAATGCTTGAGCATCCCGAATTATAACGGGATATTGGTGTGCATGTAAACATGGTCACTGATGCGGAGATACGGTGCTCTAGACACACAGAACACTGATGTAGGCTACAGAAGACCATATGTCCTTCCTCAGCAGTGGGGTCTATTCTAAATATAGGAGGTGGCAGGAGAGCGTTACAACGGACTAGCTGCGATTGGGGACCAGCTCCAGGACTGCAGTATTCATGAGGTGCAATATTGCAATATATGAGGTGCAATATTCATGAGGCCTGTGGAGAACAGGGACATCATGGTATGGAAAAAAGGAGCACAATGTGTGGAAAAGCGGGGATGCGGTACATGGAAAACTAGGAACTTTGTGCATGGAAAACCATCTACTTACAATATGGAATAGGAGTGAAGGGAAGAAAGCATCAGGCGCACACTCCAGGCAGAGTGAGCTGTGTGTGGGTTACAGCGTAGGTCTAGTCCTAGCTGGACAGCCAGAGAACTGACAGAGGCTAAAGAGGAGGCCCATGTTGGCAGGCTAGCTAACCGACAGCCTAGACCTAAATCTAGAGATCCCATGAGCATGAATGACAAATTTGATATATCCATGCAAGCTCACATGTTATGACAAAGTTATGTACACTGAACAAAAATATAAACACAACATGTCAAGTCCCATGTTTCATGAGCTGAAATAAAAGATCCCAGAAAAGCACAAAAAGCTTAATTCTCTCAAATGTTGTTCACATCCCTGTTAGTGAGCATTTCTCCTTTGCCAAGACAATCCATCCACCTGACAGGTGTGACATTAAGAAGCTGATTAAACAGCATAATCATTACACAGGTTCACCTTGTGCTGGGGAAAATAAAAGGCTAATAAAATGTGCAGTTGTCAAACACAATGCCACAGATGTCTCAAGTTGAGGGAGCATGCTGACTGCAGGAATGTCCACCAGAGCAGTTGCCAGAGAATTTAATGTTTCTCTACCATAAGCCGCCTACAACTTCATTTAAGAGAATTTGGCAGTACGCCCAACCGGCCTCACAACCACAGACCACATGTAAGCACGCCAGCCCAGGACCTCCACAACCAGCCTCTGGATGAGGGTGCTGAGAAGTATTTCTGCCTGTAACAAAGCCCTTTTGTGGGGAAAAACTCATTATGGATGGCTGGGTCCCAGTGGGTGGGCCTGGCTGCCAAGTGGGTAGACCTTTGCCCTCCCATGGCTGCCTCCCTGCCCAGTCATGTGAAATCCATAGATTAGGGCCTATTGAATTTCTTTAAATAGACTGATTTCTTAATATGAATTGTCACTCAATAAAATCTTTTAAATTGTTGGATTTATATTTTGTTCATTATAGTTTTATAAACATATGTCAATATCCAAAAGCAAATGAGTCCTCATTAACAAAGAATAAATGCAAGAAAGGTTTTTTCTGTTTAAGACAGCACATTTTACAAACATATTTCCTACTTTGCAAACACAAGTGGTCAAATATGTTTGTGAATATGACATTTGACTCCACAGATGGCACTCAGCATTAAGAAGATGGATTGGGGGTAAGGACACCCTGAGATTGGAAGGCTGGAGGTTTGATCCCTGACTACAAAATGTGACCTGATGCCTCTCTGCTTGGCACTCAGCATTAAGAAGATGGATTGGGGGTAAGGACTTACAACAGACTAGCATTATCTGGAGGAGGGCCACAGCAAAATAAATCAATCAATAATTGGTGGCCAGCTTGAGAGCATCCAGAAGTGTGCTTGCCAAATCTTCCATGGCATGGCATAACCTGGATACAAGGATAATGGGTGCACTACACAGATCGTTGCCCTCACTTCATGAGCAAAGAGAACCTATGGCTGGACTTCGCAGTGTCCCAAGTCCCCCTTCAGAGACTGTTAACCTGCCTGCCAAGGACAAGTGTAAGGCAGGTCACCTGTAGTACACACATGCTCTCTATTCCACAGGTCAGGACTGAATGATACAGTCACCCATACCTTTTTATTTTTTAATTTTTTATTTCACCTTTATTTAACCAGGTAGGCTAGTTGAGAACAAGTTCTCAATTGCAACTGCGACCAGATAAAGCATAGCAGTGTGAACAGACAACACAGAGTTACACATGGAGTAAACAATTAACAAGTCAATAACACAGTAGGAAAAAAAGGGGGAGTCTATATACATTGTGTGCAAAAGGCATGAGGAAGTAGGCGAATAATTACAATTTTGCAGATTAATACTGGAGTGATATTGGTGTGCAAAAGAGCAGAAAAGTAAATAAATAAAAACAGTATGGGGATGAGGTAGGTAAAAATGGGTGGGCTATTTGCCGATAGACTATGTACAGCTGCAGCGATCAGTTAGCTGCTCAGATAGCAGATGTTTGAAGTTGGTGAGGGAGATAAAAGTCTCCAACTTCAGCGATTTTTGCAATTTGTTCCAGTCACAGGCAGCAGAGAACTGGAACGAAAGGCGGCCAAATGAGGTGTTGGCTTTAGGGATGATCAGTGAGATACACCTGCTGGAGCGCGTGCTACGGATGGGTGTTGCCATCGTGACCAGTGAACTGAGATAATGGCGGAGCTTTACCTAGCATGGACTTGTAGATTACCTGGAGTCAGTGGGTCTGGCGACGAATATGTAGCGAGGGCCAGCCGACTAGAGCATACAAGTCGCAGTGGTGGGTGGTATAAGGTGCTTTAGTGACAAAACGGGTGGCACTGTGATAAACTGCATCCAGTTTGCTGAGTAGAGTGTTGGAAGCAATTTTGTAGATGACATCGCCGAAGTCGAGGATCGGTAGGATAGTCAGTTTTACTAGGTAAGTTTGGCGGCGTGAGTGAAGGAGGCTTTGTTGCGGAATAGAAAGCCGACTCTTGATTTGATTTTCGATTGGAGATGTTTGATATGAGTCTGGAAGGAGAGTTTACAGTCTAGCCAGACACCTAGGTACTTATAGATGTCCACATATTCAAGGTTGGAACCATCCAGGGTGGTGATGCTGGTCAGGCGTGCGGGTGCAGGCAGCGAACGGTTGAAAAGCATGCATTTGGTTTTACTAGCGTTTAAGAGCAGTTGGAGGCCACGGAAGGAGTGTTGTATGGCATTGAAGCTCGTTTGGAGGTTAGATAGCACAGTGTCCAAGGACGGGCCGGAAGTATATAGAATGGTGTCGTCTGCGTAGAGGTGGATCAGGGAATTGCCACTTCACTCTGTTTGAGTGTCCATTTAATCAACTCTTCGAGTATCTCCTAAAAGTAAACGTGAAATGTGTTTTACTTGTACTCTAACTTAAAGGTTCTATTATCTCTTCAAATGCTATATCCATGCATGTATGTATGCATGCATGCATGCATGTATGTACGTACAGTGGGGCAAAAAAGTATTTAGTCATCCACCAATTGTGCAAGTTCCCCCACTTAAAAAGATGAGAGAGGCCTGTAATTTTCATAATAGGTACACTTCAACTATGACAGACAAAATTAGAAGAAAAAAAATCCAGAAAATCACATTGTAGGATTTTTTATGAATTTATTTGCAAATGGTGGAAAATAAGTATTTGGTCACCTACAAACAAGCAAGATTTCTGGTTCTCACAGACCTGTAACTTCTTCTTTAAGAGGCTCCTCTGTCCTCCACTCGTTACCTGTATTAATGGCACCTGTTTGAACTTGTTATCAGTATAAAAGACACCTGTCCACAACCTCAAACAGTCACACTCCAAACTCCACTATGGCCAAGACCAAAGAGCTGTCAAAGGACAGAAAAAAAGAATAGAAGAAAGGAAAGGAAGAAAGGAAGCCAAGAAAGGAGGAAAGAAAAAGAGTACAGGACATTAGGGAAAGGGAACAAGGAAATGTGGAAAGAAAGCTAGGAAAATAAGAAAGGATCTAGAAAAGGAAGCTAGGGAAGGAGGAATGGTAGATGGGAAAGACAGAAAAGGAAGTTAGGAAAGGAAGAAAGGAAGCTAGGAAAGGATAGGCAGAAAGGGAGCTAAAAAATAAAATGAGGGGAGGACAGCAAGGAAAGGGAGAAATGGCTATTATAAAAGGAAAAGAGGAAAGAAAGCTAGGAAATTAGGAAAGGGATCTAGAAAAGGAAGCTAGTGAAGGTAAGGGAGCAAGAAAAGGAAATATTTAGAAAAGGATAGGAGAAAAGCGCTAGGAAAGCAAGAGAGTAAAAAGGGAGAAAGGAAAGCAAGCTAGGAAAGGAGGAAATTATTATAGAAAATGAGGAAAGGAAGCTAGGACACCAAACAGATGCATTTCTAAAAGTCAATTGCAATATTCATTTTTATCTTATTTCTATGAGAATTGAGGATTTCCTCATCTGGATTCCATATATTAAATTGTCACAAACTGATCAGTAAAACATATGTGATGCCACACAAATGGGAGTCAACTCACAAATGTAATGCAAGTCACAAATATATATGACACAGGTCACAAATGTAATCTGTGAAGTCACAAATGTTGTCACACTCACAAAAACATATTTGACCACTTGTGTTTGCAAAGTAAAAAATATGTTTGTAAAATATGTTGTGTTTATCCAGAAAAAAAACCTGTCTTGCATTTATTTGGTAATCATTTGTTTTTGTTAAATTATGACTCATTCACTTTTGGATCAAGACATATGGTTGTGAAACTACACTGAACAAAATTATAAAATGCTACAATTTTAAAGATTTTACTGAGTTGCTGTTCATAAGGAAATCAGTCAATTTAAATAAATAAATTAGGCCATAATCAATGGATTTCACATTACTGGGAAAACAGATATGCCTCTGGTGGTCACAGACACCTTTAAAAAAAGTAGGGGCATGGATATTTATAAAAATAAAAATAAATAAAAATGTGAAGTCTTTATCTGGTGTGACCACCATTTGCCTCATGCAGCACGACACATCTCCTTCACATAGAGTTGATCAGGCTGTTGATTGTGGCCTGTGGAATGTTGTCCCACTCCTCTTCAATGGCTGTGCGAAGTTGCTGGATATTGGCGGGAACTGGAGCGCACTGTCGTACAAGTCAATACAGAGCATCCGAAACATGCTCAATGGTGACTTGTCTGTTAGTATGCAGGCCATGGAAGATCTGGGACATGTCTGTTAGTATGCAGGCCATGGAAGATCTGGGACATGTCTGTTAGTATGCAGGCCATGGAAGATCTGGGACATGTCTGTGAGTATGCAGGCAATGGAAGATCTGGGACATGTCTGTTAGTATGCAGGCCATGGAAGATCTGGGACTTGTCTGTGAGTATGCAGGCCATGGAAGATCTGGGACATGTCTGTTAGTATGCAGGCCATGGAAGATCTGGGACATGTCTGTGAGTATGCAGGCCATGGAAGATCTGGGACATGTCTGTGAGTATGCAGGCCATGGAAGATCTGGGACATGTCTGTGAGTATGCAGGCAATGGAAGATCTGGGACATGTCTGTTAGTATGCAGGCCATGGAAGATCTGGGACTTGTCTGTGAGTATGCAGGCCATGGAAGATCTGGGACATGTCTGTGAGTATGCAGGCCATGGAAGATCTGGGACATGTCTGTTAGTATGCAGGCCATGGAAGATCTGGGACTTGTCTGTGAGTATGCAGGCCATGGAACAACTGGGACATGTTCAGCTCCCAGTAATGGTGTACTATCCTTGTGAAATGGGGGCGTACATTATCAGGCTGAAACGTGATGATGGAGGAAGATGAATGGCATGACAATGGGCCTCAGGATCTCGTCATGGTATCGCTGTACATTCAATTTGCCATCAATAAAATGTAGTGGTCTTCGTTGTCCGTAGCTTACGCCTGCCCATACCACAACCCCACCACCATGGGGCACTCTGTTCACAACGTTGACATCAGCAAACTGCTTGCCCACACAAAGCCATACAGGCCGTCTGCCCGATACATAGAAATAAGCTTTTGGTGCGCATGGAGATCTTTATTTCAGATCATGAAATATGGGACCAAAACTTGATATGTTGCATTTACATTTTTGTTCAGAGTATATGAGCATATTTACAGACAGTGATTATTTGAAAGTTGTATTCTGTATTTTTACAACACCTCCTTTGTTTGTGACTCACAACATATATTTACAACATTTCAGTAGAAATCTCCATAGATTGGCTCCCACTTCCCGCTTTACACCTTGACGCCAGGAGGGACAAGCACCCCTCTAGTGAAGGCAGAGTGAAAACACAGAAATTAACTTTAGTCTGTGGGTCATCTTTAATCAAAGATGTAGCTACGTGGCAAACATAGGCCTAATCTTCCAGCACATCAGAGGCCTGTCCCTGGTGGCTAATTTGTCCCTTGAGGACACAGACACACATAAGGCCTATAGGTTATACAAGCCCTGTGTGGACTATGGCTCTCCATTACAGAATTCCCATTGAGAGGTTGATGACACCACCACCCTACTGTCGGCTGGAGAGAGGTTGACACCACCCTACTGTCGGCCGGAGAGAGGTTGACACCACCCTACTGTCGGCCGGAGAGAGGTTGACACCACCCTACTGTCGGCCGGAGAGAGGTTGACACCACCCTACTGTTGACACCACACTGTCGGCCGGAGAGAGGTTGACACCCTACTGTCGGCCGGAGAGAGGTTGACACCACCCTACTGTCGGCCGGAGAGAGGTTGACACCACCCTACTGTCGGCCGGAGAGAGGTTGACACCACCCTACTGTCGGCCGGAGAGAGGTTGACACCACCCTACTGTCGGCCGGAGAGAGGTTGACACCACCCTACTGTCGGCCGGAGAGAGGTTGACACCACCCTACTGTCGGCCGGAGAGAGGTTGACACCACCCTACTGTCGGCCGGAGAGAGGTTGACACCACCCTACTGTCGGCCGGAGAGAGGTTGACACCACCCTACTGTCGGCTGGAGAGAGGTTGACACCACCCTACTGTCGGCTGGAGAGAGGTTGACACCACCCTACTGTCGGCTGGAGAGAGGTTGACACCACCCTACTGTCGGCTGGAGAGAGGTTGACACCACCCTACGGTCAGCTGGAGAGAGGTTGACACCACCCTACGGTCAGCTGGAGAGAGGTTGACACCACCCTACGGTCAGCTGGAGAGAGGTTGACACCACCCTACGGTCAGCTGGAGAGAGGTTGACACCACCCTACGGTCAGCTGGAGAGAGGTTGACACCACCCTACGGTCAGCTGGAGAGAGGTTGACACCACCCTACGGTCAGCTGGACAGGCATGTAGTAGTAGTAGGCCTAGCAAAATTATTGGATTAAAATCCATTTATATTAACATTTTAGTCATTTGGCAAACACAGACCAACATATCCAGACCAATATACAGGAGCAATTAAGTTTAAGTGCCTTGCTCAAGGGCACACGGGCAGATTTTTCACCTAGTTGGCTTGTAGATTTCAAACTAGCGACCTTTCGGTTACTGGCCCAACACTCTTAACCGCCAGGCTACCTGTCACTTCGCTACTTTGTCTCCCCATCCCTCTTCCCAAGGCTTAAATTATTACATCTCTTATGATTCTGGGCACCATTGGACTAAGAGCCATTATGCCCAGCATCGGAGCTCATTCCGTATAGGGTTCAAACCCGGGCAGCAGGTTTGGCTCCCTCTTTCAGACCAGGCAGCCAGCATTAAAATCCAGGCTTATCCTGGGAAAACTGGGTCACTGAACTTTCCCCCTATCCCTCGCTCTCTCACTGCTTCTGAGCCAGGCCATAGAAACATAAACCAACCGACCACACAACCCACAGTCAGTCATTGGTCATTTTATTAGGATCCCCATTTGCTTTTGCAAAAGCAGCAGCTACTCTTCCTGGGGTCCACACAAAACATGACCTAATACAGAACATTAATAGACAAGAACAGCTCAAGGACAGAACTACATCAATTAAAATATACATGTAAAAAAAGGCACATGTAGCCTAGATATCAATACAGACACGCAAACTATCTAGGTCAAATAGGAGAGAGGAGTTGTGCCATGAGGTGTTGATCTGTATTTTTAAACCAGGTTTGCTGTTCATTTGAGTAATACGAGATGAAATGTAGTTCAATGAAAGAATGGCTCTATATAATAGTGTATGCTTTCTTGAATTTGTTCAGGATTTGGGGACAGTGAAAAGACCCCTGGTGGCATAAGTGGGGGGGCCAGAGCTGTGTGTAAATTGACTATGCAAACCATTTGGGATTTAATATGTTTTTTTTATGAAGTGACACAGTCAGTCTCTCCTCAACTCTTAGCTAAGAGATACTGGCATGTATAGTATTTATATCATCCCTCAGATTACAATGAAGAGCAAGACGTGCCACTCTGTTCTGGGCCAGCTGCAGTTTAGCTAGGTCTTTCCTTGCAGCACTCGACCACACGACTGAACAATAATCAAGATAAAACAAAAATTGTCCTAAAAACCTAAAATGAGCTAAATAATAAATATAGCCCAAATGGAAATAAATAAAATTGCACTTTTAACTTAGTGAATCACAATTGCACTTAGAATACATACAAATGTACGCACGCATTACTGTAAGTCGGTTTGGATAAAAGCGTCTGCTAAATGACATATTTTAACATAGGCCTAGACCCTGAAAAGAACACGGACGTATGCGGCAGGTGGGGAGTGAGCTGTGTGTGAACGTGAGAGAATTGGTTCCAGTTTCTCTCCTTAATGCCAAATATCGGCATCCCAGACCAGCAGCTAGCTAGACCAGTGGAATAAGCTAGTGGATGGCCAGAAGAATAAAACAGAGCCAAGCTCTGTGGCTAATAAGGAAATGCTGTACTCCTGAAGAAGCCTAGCCATGCTTTATTAAAGTATGGCTAGTAGACTGACAACATAGGACAAAGGACGAACTCACCCCCAATCAGAGAGCTCAGAGATTTTCTGACAACATAGGACGAACTCACCCCCAATCAGAGAGCTCAGAGACTTTTTGACAACACCTAACTTCATGATCAATAGCCTTACCAAAAAAAAAACCTTCACAGTCTGTGCTGTGAAGGTGCATAACCAACACTTCACATGTAGACACTATGTTAGAACACAGTGTGTGAATAGAGGTACAGCGCTCAGAAAATAAGGAAATGCTAAACTCCTGAGGAAGCCAAAGAAACCAATCCCCTGCTGCGTTTCTCATCTGCTTACCCTGCCACTCACAGATAACAGGCCAACATAACCTGCTGCGTTTCTCATCTGCTTACCCTGCCACTCACAGACAACAGGCCTACATAACCTGCTGCGTTTCTCATCTGCTTACCCTGCCACTCACAGACAACAGGCCTACATAACCTGCTGCGTTTCTCATCTGCTTACCCTGCCACTCACAGACAACAGGCCTACATAACCTGCTGAGTTTCTCATCTGCTTACCCTTCCACTCACAGACAACAGGCCTACATAACCTGCTGCGTTTCTCATCTGCTTACCCTGCCACTCACAGACAACAGGCCTAAATAACCTGCTGAGTTTCTCATCTGCTTACCCTGCCACTCACAGACAACAGGCCTACATAACCTGCTGCGTTTCTCATCTGCTTACCCTGCCACTCACAGACAACAGGCCTACATAACCTGCTGAGTTTCTCATCTGCTTACCCTTCCACTCACAGACAACAGGCCTACATAACCTGCTCAGAACTATACTGAACAAAAAAATATCAAATGCAACAATTTACAATTTTACTGTGTTTACAGTTCATAAACACACAAAAAACATCCTCTCACTGTCAACTGCATTTATTTTCAGCAAACTTAGTGTAAATACACTGCTCAAAAAATAAAGGGAACACTAAAATAACACATCCTAGATCTGAATGAATGAAATATTCTCATTAAATACTTTTTTCTTTACATAGTTGAATGTGCTGACAACAAAATCACACAAAAATGATCAATGGAAATCAAATGTATCAACCCATGGAGGTCTGGATTTGGAGTCACACTCAAAATTAAAGTGGAAAACAACACTACAGACTGATCCAACTTTGATGTAATGTCCTTAAAACTAGTCAAAATGAGGCTCAGTAGTGTGTGTGGCCTCCACATGCCTCTATGACCTCCCTACAATGCCTGGGCATGCTCCTGATGAGGTGGCGGATGGTCTCCTGAGGGATCACCTCCCAGACCTGGACTAAAGCATCCATGGATGGAGCGAGACATGATGTCCCAGATGTCCCAGATGTGCTAAATTGGATTCAGGTCTGGGGAACGGGCGGGCCAGCCCATAGCATCAATGCTTTCCTCTTGCAGGAACTGCTGACACACTCCAGCCACACGAGGTCTTGCATTGTCTTGCATTAGGAGGAACCCAGGGCCAACCGCACCAGCATATGGTCTCACAAGGGGTCTGAGGATCTCATCTCGGTACCTAATGGCAGTCAGGCTACCTCTGGAGAGCACATGGAGGGCTAAAGAAATGCCACCCCACACCATGACTGACCCACCGCCAAACCCGTCATGCTGGAGGATGTTGCAGGCAGCAGAACGTTCTCCACAGCGTCTCCAGACTCTGTCACGTCTGTCACATGTGCTCAGTGTGAACCTGCTTTCATCTGTGAAGAGCACAGGGTGCCAGTGGCGAATTTGCCAATCTTGGTGTTCTCTGGAAAATGCCAAACGTCCTGCACGGTGTTGGGCTGTAAGCACAACCCCCACCTGTGGACGTCAGGCCCTCATATACCACCCTCATGGAGTCTGTTTCTGACCGTTTGAGCAGACACATGCACATTTGTGGCCTGCTGGAGGTCATTTTGCAGGGCTCTGGCAGTGCTCCTCCTGCTCCTCCTTGCACAAAGGCGGAGGTAGCGGTCCTGCTGCTGGGTTGTTGCCCTCCTACGGCCTCATCCACGTCTCCTGATGTACTGGCCTGTCTCCTGTGAAATTTACTGGCCTGTGAAATGTATTGTCAGTGTTGCTTCCTAAGTGGACAGTTTGATTTCACAGAAGTGTGATTGACTTGAAGTTACATTGTGTTGTTTAAGTGTTCCCTTTATTTTTTTGAGCAGTGTATTTGTATGAACATAAGATTCAACAACTGAGTCATAAACTTAACAAGTTCCACAGACATGTGACTAACAGAAATTGAATAATGTGTCCCTGAATGAAGGGGGGTCAAAATCAAAAGTAACTGTCAGTATCTGGTGTGGCCACCAGCTGCATTAAGTACTGCAGTGCATCTCCTCCTCCTCATGGACTGCACCAGATTTGCCAGATCTTGCTGTGAGATGTCACCCCACTCTTCCACCAAAGCACCTGCAAGTACCCAAACATTTCTGGGGGGAATGGCCCTCACCCCCCGATTCAACAGGTCCCAGTCGTGATCAAATGGGATTGAGATCCCATGGCAGAACACGGACATTCCTGTCTTGCAGGAAATCATGCACAGAACAAGCAGTATGGCTGGTATTGTTATGCTGGAGGGTCATGTGAGGATGAGCCTGCAGGGAGGGTACCACATGAGGGAAGAGGATGTCTTCCCTGTAACGCACAGCATTGAGATTGCCTGGAATGACAACAAGCTCAGTCCGTTGATGCTGTGACACACTGCCACAGACCATGACGGACACTCCACCTCCAAATCGATCCCGCTCCAGAGTATGGGCCTCGGAGTAACACTCATTCCTTCAATGATAAACGCGAATCCGACCGTCAGCCCTGGTGAGACAAAACCGCGACTCGTCAGTGAAGAGCACTTTTTGCCAGTCCTGTCTGGGTTTGTGCCCATAGGCGACAAGGTTGCCGGTGATGTCTGGTGAGGACCTGCCTAACAACAGGCCTACAAGTCCTCAGTCCAGCCTCTCTCAGCCTATTGCGGACAGTCTGACCACTGATGGAGGGATTGTGCGTTCCTGGTGTAACTCTGCCAGTTGTTGTTGCCATCCTGTACCTGTCCCGCAGGTGTAATGTTCGGATGTACTGATCCTGTGCAGATGTTGTTACACGTTGTCTGCCACTGCGAGGACGATCAGCTGTCTGTCTTGTCTCCCTGTAGTGCTGTCTTCGGAGTCTCACAGTACGGACATCGTTATTTATTGCCCTGGCCACATCTGCAGTCCTCATGCCTCCTTGCAGCATGTCTAAGGCACGTTCACGCAGATGAGCAGGGACCCTGGGCATCTTTCTTTTGGAGTTTTTCCAGAGTCAGTAGAAAGGCCTCTTTAGTGTCCTAGGTTTTCATAGCTGTGAGCTGTAAGCTGTTAATGTCGTAACGACCATTCCACAGGGTAATGTTCCTTAATTGTTTATGGTTCATTTATCAAGCATGGGGAAACAGTGTTTAAACGCTTTACAATGAAGATCTGTGAAGTTATTTGGATTTTTATGAATTATCTTTGAAAGACAGGGTCCTGAAAAAGGGACGTTTCCTTTTTTGCTGAGTTTATAAGGAAATCAGTCAATTGAAATACATTTATTAGACCAAAACCTAGGAATTTCACATGGTCAGGGGAGCAGCCATGGGTGGGCTTGGGAGGGCATCAGAATTCATTTGTTTTCCCACAAAAGGGCTTTATTACAGACATAAATACTCCTCAGTTTTATCAGCTGTCCGTGTGGCTGGTCTCAGACGATCCATCCCGCAGGTGAAGAAGCCTGATGTGGAGGTTCTGGGCTTGCGTGGTCTGCGTTTGTGAGGCTGGTTGGACGTACTACCATATTCTGTAAAACAACGCTGGAGGCATCTTTTTATTGTCCCCAGCACAAGGTGCTGTGTAATGATCATGCTGTTTAATCAGCTTCTTGGTGGATGGAGTATATATATATATTTTTTTTTAAACATTTTTTAATTTTTACCCTGTTTTCTCCCCAATTTCATTACATTACATTACATTTAAGTCATTTAGCAGACGCTCTTATCCAGAGCGACTTACAAATTCATGGTATCCAATTGTTTTAGTAGCTACTATCTTGTCTCATCGCTACAACTCCTGTACAGGCTCGGGAGAGACGAAGGTTGAAAGTAATACGTCCTCTGATACACAACCCAACCAAGCCACACTGCTTCTTAACACTGAACCCGGAAGCCAGTCGCACCAATGTGTTGGAGGAAACACTGTGCACCTGGCAACCTTGGTTAGGGCGCACTGCGCCCGGCCCGCCACAGGAGTCGCTGGTGCACGATGAGACAAGGACATCCCTACCTACCAAGCCCTCCCTAACCTAGACGACGCTAGGCCAATTGTGCGTCGCCCCACGGACCTCCCGGTCGAGGCCGGTTACGACAGAGCCTGGGCGCGAACCCAGAGTCTCTGGTGGAGCAGCTGGCGCTGCAGTACAGCGCCCTTAAGCACTGCGCCACCCGGGATGCCCTGGATGGATTATTTTGGCAAAAGGAGAAATACTCACCAGCAGGGATGTAAACAAATTTGTGCAAAAAAATTCAATTCCTGGGATTTTTTATTTCAGCTCATGAAACCAACACTTTACATGTTGCGTTCATATGTTTGTTCAGTATAAAATGATTTAGACCTTAAAGTCCTGCTTCCAATCCAAACAACAAATATCCTCACTGAACTTCTGACCTCCCGAAACAAAAAGCATGGGACAAGGGCAGTAAAAGACAGCGGTCAAGTGTGATTACTGCCTCATTATTCAAATACAGGAATGCTGTTGTAATGTGCAGTAACCTATTCCTTGGAATAAACACTCATTAATGCATGTTTTATAACATCTTAACCAATGGCATTGATAGTGACACGCAGGAGACATCATTTAGAAAGAGAAGCACAGCTATCTCACAGACACAGCTGACATAACAACAGTGACGCACTGTAGCCCACAACAAACACATTCTTATTGGGACGGGCAGATATCACCACCCCGCCACGCCTTCTGATTCTCTCCCCATTATACTGGTGTAATCTGCACAGTTAGCAAATTATGATATGACAAGCATAGTGGCGAACAATACGGAGGCTGTATGAGGGACTTCATTTCCTTAGGGTAGAAGAAATGCTTAGTGTGTGTATCAAGAAAACACAGGGTAAACGCTGTAGGCTGTTACAGTACATTACACTGGTTCAATAGGTAGAAGGAGCCTCCCTGAAGATAAACAAAGTTGGGGCTTGTGTCCAACAGTTTTAATAAGGAAACTAGAGGAAAACAGAACATTCCCGGCCCAAACAGGATGGCCACTGCAGACGGTTCTGCACGGTCCGATTGTGAACACATCCAGCTGAAGGTCTGACCAGGCTTTCTCCTCTACCTCTTCCTTTACAGGATCAGTCTTAAACAATGGGTCACACACACACACAGGAAGTCAGGACCACTGCATTCCAGACCATGCCTGCCCAGCTGTGCCACTCACATTTTACATTCATTCACAATGACCACGGTGAAAATGATTCCATTCCTGAAAGCATAGTGCGGCAAACGTCCTTAAGCTAAACATTTCAGGATGTGAGCTACATTTGATACGGTCATCTTCTACATATCTTATATTCTGTATAGTTAATGGTTACGGTCTAAACAAATATTTTGAAGTCTTCATATTGTAGGCCTTCAAATTCCTCTTTATCCAATGAATTGCCATCCTATACTCTAAATACTTTGACAAACAACTAACCGCATGGCAAAAAGATTGTTAAGTCACCTACTCTGGTTGAAGTCAAGGTTACACTAAGCAGGCATAATCAAATCTGTGTTGTTTGAATGTTAGTGAATTTTGAATGGTCGCCACTGCCTCCCACAATACAATTCCACAATATTGTGGTTAATATATAACAACAAGTAGGAGGAGTGAAAGGTTTATTTGTGGTGCACTTGCAACAAAGGAAAGACTATCAAGCAGATTATAAACGGCTAATGTGATGCTCCATTAGCCGTTAAAGGTTAGGTACTGTTTGGCGTAGCACAGAGAATTTGACCAACCTCAACTTGGCGATACTTCCTCAATTCCCAACGTCTTTTTTAAATGTCCAGGTCTAGTTGAAAGGGGCTCGTTTAAATTTAGAAAATGCCCCATTATCAAAATTAAAATCATGTTATGCTGCATAAAGTAATCCAACATTGTGTATGCCGTCATCTTGTCTATTTCAAATCTTCTTTCATTGATCGAGACAGGTGAGTGTAATGGACAGATTTCAAGAGAAAGGAAAGTCTAGCCAGAACACTTTACAACTAAGCAGGCAGGACAAATTTGTTGAGGCCACCGGAACAATGGAATTTGATAGCACATCGGTAGAAGATGAGCGCTCAGACTCAGATGAAGGAAGGATGGTGGAATATTAAATCTGATGTGGGTGGAATTAAGGAACAATTGACCTCTGTTCAAAAGAACAGTTAAAGAAGCTAAAGTTGGGATGGGAAGAAATATGCCTATTGTGAAGAATACCTCATATCTGGTGGGAGTCCAGTTTCTGGGACAATTGGGGCCCAAATTGTGAAATCGATTGGAAGTATCCAAGATGATGGTGGGGAGAGGTGTGGGTAATGTGGAGTCTGTGAGTCACGAGGAGTGGGCTGGTCTTGACTTTTTCTGTTGAACACAGGCGAATGACCCAACATTAAATGACCATGCTGCATTGTGCTTGAGCTAAGGAGAAGAGCACCTGTCAATGGAGTCATTGCTGGAGTCTCGGAAGAAGTGGTCATCGAGGAGCTGAAGAGTATTCCTGGAGTGGTTGATGCACGGAGGATGAATCGTTGGGTCAGTGGCAAGGAAAAGAAGAGCTTGTCTATTCTTGTGGTTTTTTATGAGTCCCTCCCGACCACAGTGAAGCTGGGGTGTGTACTTTCCTGTAAGAGCTTTTACTTCCAGGCCGTTGCAGTGTAAACGGTGTAATATTTTTGGACACGTAGAGAGTGTCTACAGGCGGAGGAAGCCGAGATGCAGAAGTTGTGGGAAAAAGGTGATGGTGAATGTTATGAAGAAGCAGTGAAGTGTTACAACTCTGGTGGAAAGCATGTAGGTACATCTTTGGAGTGCCCGACAAGGACAAAACAGAATGAGGTTGCCAAAGTCAGGGCCGTCCACTGCATTTCATATACAGAAGCTGTCAAGGGTGGCCGGAACAAAAGGTACTCTTGAGGACTCCATGGTGTTGGCAAGTCCTTAAATGCAGGCTGCAGAGTTGGCTTCCCTCCAGGAGGATGCAGGGATGTTACATGTAAAGAAGGTGGACTTTGTGATTTGTATGGCAATGGTGATCAATGGCACGGCTAAATTGTAGGGGAGGTCCAGGAAGATGGACAATATTGTGGATGCGGCTGAACGGGTCCTTGGAATAAAAGTTCTCAAGGAAGGAGTTATACGAGGCACTGTCACGAGCAGTGATACCCTAAGGCCCCAGAGCTTGGGGAGGGAGCTATGGAAGAAATGAGGTAGAACTAGGATATAGGTTTTGTTAAACTCCACAGAAGAAGACATACGGCCCTTTGGGGTGGACACCCACCTGTCTCAATCAATGAGAGAAGATTTGAAATAGTCAAGATGGCGGCGTACACGTGGTTGGATTACTTCATGGAGCAAAACATTTATTTAATTGGATGATATTTAATTTAGAAGACATTGCTTTTCTTCCAAGTTGGTAATTGAGGAAGTATTGACAAGTTAAGATTGGTCAAATTGTCTGTGCTACCCCAGTGGTATCTAATAACGCCCATCTGCCAGCTGTAACAGAGTAATGGTCTGAATAGGTAATATTTTGAATAGCTAGAAGATTAAGATCACTTTAGGTACAACCGAAATTGTACTCCCGCTTTTAACCAAACCCCTGCGAAAGACACACATACAGGTTTTGGAGGAATGGCTGGGCTGCCGCTGGGAATCGTGGAAGCTATTGTTTAGGGTGGTTAAGTGCCTTGCTCAAGGGTCAAACATCAGAAAATGGCATCTAGGATTTGATAACAGCAACCTTCTGGTTACCAGCTCACTGCCGCAAGATTTTTTTTCCTGTCGTACCCGGGATTCGAACTGGCAACTCTTCGGTTGCTGCAAACAACTACGCTACCTGCCGCCCCTAACAACTTAACACAATTAACTCTATTGCAGGGTCCCAAAACAGCAAAACTGCATAATTGAGTTCCTTAAATAATATCCAATGTAAATGTTTTTAGGGCTAAAATCTAATTAAACTTGAATATGCATCGCTTTCCCTTGCCCTGGCTGACCGACTGCGCCGGGCCTTGTCTGTTGTGTGGAACCAGACTGAATCGTTCGGGGATATTCTACCACACCATAAATAGGACACTAACAAATAGGAAAGCAACATTGTAACAAAGCCACCCAATGACCAAGGGTGACGGACTGCGTAATTATGTTTATCAAAACAGAACATGAGAGGGATTAGGCTATCTGTTAAGTATTTCGCGATATGATATTCTGGCCAGGTGCCTTCCACGGCTCCAAGCAAAGGTATTCACCAGCACTTGAGCGACAGGTTTTAGTGTAAAAAAAACAACAAAAAACTAGTATGCTTTCTAGTGTATCATTGGGTCAATTGGAATACCCTGCGTCGTTACAATGTAATGCGCGTGTGTTATTGTAATGTAACAATGTATCAAAATAGCAGAGCAATTAACAACATGCTACTATTGCTGCAGTTACCTTGTAGACATCTCCGTATGTGCCACTTCCTATCCGCTGAATTAGCTCGAAATCCTCCTGCGGATTGCGCCTGGATAGGTCAACGCTGGAATTCATCTTTAGAACTCCGATTTATGGTTCCCGAATGGTATGGTTGAACGAGAGCAATATTACAAATCGAAAAAAAAACATACAGCGTCAGAAAATAACAGCAAGCCTCCACCAAAACTTCAACATGGCTTCCAATGCGCAATGGGCATGCGCATCAATGTGTAGTTTTAAATTCTCTATATAAAAAAAGCAGTCTGGGAGAAAGTGTGCAGCAGCTTACAACGGTGTCAGATGGCTGGCTGACAATAAAGACCAAGTGAGAGATAAAGATTGAATAAAACAGGCTCTGGCCCCAAGAAAAGGATATGGGACCCAAACTACAAACGACTTGGCTTCTATAACAATAAAACGTTGGAGTAGGCTATGTGGTTAACCCTTTAGCCTCAGTTATTTCTCACTGCCTTTATGGCAGAACGTTTAACAAAGCCTTAGACAGGAGACCTATAAGATCTGTACACAAAACTGTTTGGCTTTTAATTCACGGTTGCATTTTTCTGAGCCCCCATGATAGTGTATTTAAAGGTATTGTTCAACGGCGTTGCCAAGTCAATCACTACTCCTATGCTCAATTGACGATTGATAATAGCAAAGTTTATACATTGGTTTTGGTGACAAGAGGCCTGGAGTGAAGGGTTGATGAGCAGGGATGTTAATTAGCGTTAGTCCACTACAGGGTACTGCCATTCATTCCTTGGTGGTGTGTGTATGTGTGTGCGTACAGGCTGTGTTGTCACTATACTGGTCTCATGTTGCAGCAGAGACAGTGCTCAGTCACGTGTTGGGTTAGGGAAGGGTGGGGTGAACTTACTAAATTAATAATTTGAACAAATATTTAGGAATAGGTCATCATTTCATGGAGCCTGTGAAAGAAGAAACCACATGGACAAAGTGTCCAAGTCAAACAAGTTTGTATAGGAGGTTTCATGATGTTTGTATCGAAACCAAAGTAGGTTATTTTTCAAGATTGTTCTATACATCATTTGGGGTCTCTATAAGCTTCAATATTAGGTCCTTAACGTGCATCCTTGTAGCTGTGTGAGCTAATATAGTCAAAATGTTTGCGTTGGTGTAAATTAAGCCAATGGCCATGGGGAAAGTTGAGCCAATGGTTGAGCCAATTGCAAGTTGAGAAAATTGAAATGTTTTCTTCCCAGGTGTAATACAAGGCATTATTGCTGGGGTATATAGTAACAACAGGGCCTGGTCTAAGTTAAGTGTTTTAAAGGGTACAGTGTTTATTAGATGTTAAGCCGGTGTTAAAAGATGCTTAAAAGTATTAAAAGACAGAAGAGTGATTGTGTTTTGGAAATAAAGATAGACATGGTTTTAAAAAGGTAGGAATAATATATCATTCAGTACAGAAATGTGCAGGTGGGTTAACTTACCCTGTCCCGCGGCTCAACTTCCTCCATACCCAGGGTAAGTTGTGCCAAGAGACCACTTTTTTTGGACAAGCTATGTTTTCAAAACTGTAACGGTTACATGAATTCTAATTATTTCCAGGGATACATAACATCCTGAAATATGTGTAGCTGTCGTTCGTAATTAGTCATTAGACAGACAGTGCCTAGTGAGTCTGCACGCCACTTGTAAAGTCTTCCATTTTTTTAAAATAAAAAGTAAATAAATTAGATTTTCCCCTACTGATCTACAGAAGCTACTAAATATTTTCAAAGTGAAAGAAGATCATAGGCCATTTTCCAAATGAGTTACAAAATAAAAACTAAGATGTCTTGATTGTGTAAGTCTCCACCCCACTGAGGTAATACTTGGTGGAAGCACATTTGGCAGCCATTGCAGTTGTGAATCATTCTTAATAACTTTGCACAACTCTTAGGAAAACATCATGTTTATCCACTGTTTTTGTCAAAATTGCTCAAGTTCAGTAAATTTGGTTGGGAATCATTAATGGACAGCAAAATTCAAACCTTGTCACTGATTTTCAAGCAGAATTAAGTCAGGATGAGACTGGACCATTCAGGAACACCTCTTGGAAAGCCATTCTGGTGTCTTTCGCATTAACATATGTGTAATAAAATAATAAAACTGTCCCAGGGTTGGGTTTTCAGAAGATTAAGACAAGGTTCTCTAACTTTTTTTATCTGGGCTTTGCTCCTTTCATATTATTTTGATCCGGACAAACTCGCCAGTCCCTGCCGTTGACAAGCATACTCATAGCATGATGCTGCCACCATAAATATTTGAAAATACAGAGGATCAACAACATTGCCTTCACTCCACATTACTGGCCTGCATGACAAAAGGAAAAGAAGGAAGTCTGTTAAAAATTCACTCCAAATCATTCATTATGTTTGCGACAAGAACTTTAAGTAATATGGCAAGACAACACAGCAAAGAAATTAACTTTTTGGCCTAAATTTGAAACTACAGGTTTGAGTCAAATCCAATGCAACGCAACCCTCTGTATTTTCAAGTATTGTGGTGGCATCATGCTATGGGTTTGCTTGTCGCTAGCAGGAACTGGGGAGTTTAAGGTTCAAATGAAATAAGAAAGGAGCAAAGCCCAGGTAAAAAGTTAGAGGAAAACCCAGTCTGTCTTCTGAAAACCTTACCCTGGGATAGTTACATTTTTCAGCTGGACAATTACACAAATGGTCATGTCAAAGACACACCAGAATGTCTTTTCAAAAGGTGTATAAAAAATGTGAAGACTGTGCAAGGGTTGTGTAGACTTTCACTAGGCAGTGTAGATAATGACCACATAATATCACCAATACTGACCTCTATAGTGGCGCTCAATAAGTTCTTATACTTAGAAAGTATTGTAAATATAGAGGTCAGACAGGCATGTTGATACACAGAAGAGTGAGAGAATGTCTGTGTGGGTTGTCACTACTTATCAAAGCCATAAAGTCATAAACCCGCCTACAATTTATATTCTTAAAATTTGATTTGAAACCTAACCCTAACCTTAACACTGCTAACCTTATGCCTAACCTTAAATTATGAACAACAAAAAAACATTTTGACTTAGTGGCTGTGGTAACTAGCGGAATCCTCTATCTAGCCAACTTGGTCTTGTAATGAAGTGCTATGCAAGAATTATGACAGACCACGCAGGTGTCAACTGCTCCAATTGGAACATAGGCTACTGTAGCTATTGTGTTACAAGTATTTATACAATGGGTGAGTCTAATCCTGAATGCTGATTGGTTAAAACCGCATTCCAGCCGGTGTCTATTCAAGTTACCACCGGCCAAATCTATGACGTTAAAATGCCTATTTACTCTGTTCCATCTGACTGCACAATCCCCTGTCTCATCAGACAAGCAATTTATAAATTTGATCTCTACTCTAAAAAGCATCTAGACATTATCTCACATTTCTTTTAGACTAACATTAGTTTTCAACAGCTGAGATTTGTATAAACCTTGCTGTCTGTATCTCCGACATAGAATTAGAATATTGAAACATTGTTGCTATCTCCACCTGTCCCATAGTAATGAACGTGTCGGGAGTCGGTACGAGACACAGACAGGAAACGTTTCTCAACCAGTCGAAATCATGAATCAGCTGGCATCATTTTTATGGATATATACAAAGAATGTCAATAGAAAAAAAGTAAACCGAAAGGAAATGAAGCTGGTTTACAGTCTTTCCAGCTGCAGTTTGAAGTGATTTTTTTTAGCTGGGTTGTTGGCTAGTTCCTCTGAACAACAGTGTTCTGATGAGTGAGCACATTTTCTATGCCAGGCGAAAACGAGCCTCATTAGCTCATTGTTATGGATGTACCCAAATAAATGTCTCTAGAAAAGGGCTTAAACAAATGCAGCTACTTTGCTGTTATTCTGGCTGCCAGTATGGCAATCGAACGTTTAGAACGAACGAAGTCCATAGATACAGAACAAAGATAATAAATGACTGGGTCGTGTCTCTGGCAACCGAACCGATAGAACGAACGACCAGCCGGCTTGGGTTGCAAGGACTAAATCTTGAGGAAGAATGAAATAGTATGAATAAATTCATCAAAATAATGTTTTTAATGAAAGTATTCAGACCCCTTGACTTTTTCCACAGTTTGTTATGTTACAGTCCTATTCTAAAATGATTAAATTATATTTTTTTCGCCTCAATCTACACACAATACCCCATAATGACAAAACAAAAACAGGCTTTTAGAAATGTTTGCTAATTTATTACAAATATAAAACTGAAATATCACATTTACATAACTATTCTGACCCTTTACTCAATACTTTGTTGAAGCACATTGGCAGAGATTACAGCCTCGAGTCTTCTTGGGTATGATGCTACAAGCTTGGCACACTTGGGGAGTTTCTCCTATTCTTCTCTGCAGATCCTCTCAAGCTCTGTCAGGTTGGATGGGGAGCGAGCTGCACAGCTATTTTCAGATCTCTCCAGAGATGTTCACAAGTGGCGCAGTGGTCTAAGGCACTGCATCTCAGTGCAAGAGGCGTCACTACAGACCCTGGTTCAATGCCAGACCTTGGTTCAACTGGCCGTGTCTGGGAGTCCCATAGTGCGGAGCACAATTGGCCCAGTGTCCCCGGGTTAGGGTTTGCCTGGGGTAGGCCGTCAGTGTAAATAAGAATTTGTTCTTAACTGACTTGCCTAGTTAAATAAATAAAAACTGTTTGATCGGGTTCAAGTCCGAGCTCTGGCTGGGCCACTCAAGGACATTCCGAGAGTTGCCCCGAAGCCACTCCTACGTTGTCTTGGCTTTGTGCTTAGGGTCGTTGTCTTGTTGGAAGGTGAACCTTCGCCCCCAGTCTGAGGTCCTGAGCGCTCTGGAGAAGGTTTTCATCAAGGATCTCTCTGTAGTTTGCTCCGTTCATCTTTCCCTCGATCCTGACTAGTCTCCCAGTCCCTGCCGCTGAAAAACAGCCTGATGCTCCAACCACCATGCTTAAACGTAGGGATGGTGCCAGGTTTCCTCCAGACGTGATGCTTGGTATTCAGGCAAAATAGTTCAATCTTGGTTTCATCAGACAAGAGAATCTTGTTTCTCATGGTCTGAGAGTCTTTAGGTGCCTTTTGGCAAACTCCAAGCGGGCTGTTCTGTGCCTTTTACTGAGGAGTGGCATTGTGTGCCTTTCCAAATCATGCCGCCCCAGAATTAGTGTCACTACTTCGAACTTAGTAAGCCTCCATCTTCCTTTCAATGAAAGCAAGTCTGCATCGTCTAACACGGTGGGAAGCTCCACCAATAGGGCAACAGGACGCAAGTAGACTTGATCTTTGACCTCCGCAGTCCAGATCCTTCCATCTGCACCTGGTATCGTCTTCACTATCCATCCAATGGGCCATGAAGCTCGTGGTAGCTAAGGATCCACTATCATGGCTACTTTCAGTGGCGATTTTAGCATGTCAATCTTGGTGGGGCAAAAAATGTTTATGTGGGATGCATGCCAGCAAAGCCACCACACAACACAACATTAAACAATACATTAACTGCACTATAACGGTGACAAACGGTGCCCACAAACTGTTAGGGCTTACATACTGTAAAGCACCTAACCACCTTACCACTGCTCCACCTGGCATCAGCGGAGCCTTGTCTGGCAGCGAAACAGTTCATTCAGCCTCATTTACTGCTTTAAAAAAACATAGCTGATATAGCTGACTTGCTTAAACAAATGGGGTTTCTACTGACAATTGAGATGTACAAACTATGGTGTAAGGGGACGACAAGGGGATAAGAGGCCATCTGTAATTTCGATTAAGACATTAATGAGCGAGCTAGGGTGGATGTTGTCAATATAACTATTTGTTCAGCACTTTTGAAATGTACAACGACAGAATTCAGAACATGGGCCATTTTTACAGTGTTCTTCCTGTACACCCAGTCAGAACTGTAGAATAAATAAAGGGGGCATATAAGCAGAACATATTTGATGATTACAAATTAAATCAAATCAAAGTTTATTTGTCACGTGCGCCGAATACAACAGTGAAATGCTTACTTACAGGCTCCAACCAATAGTGCAAAAAAGGTATTAGGTGAACAATAGATAGGTAAAGAAATAAAACAACAGTAAAAAGACAGGCTGTACTGTAGCGAGGCTTTAAAAGTAACGAGGCTTCATACAGACACCGGTTAGTCAGGCTGATTGAGGTAGTATGTACAGTGGGGAGAACAAGTATTTGATACACTGCTGATTTTGCAGGTTTTCCTACTTACAAAGCATGTAGAGGTCTGTAATTTTTATCATAGGTACACTTCAACTGTGAGAGACGGAATCTAAAACAAAAATCCAGAAAATCACATCGTATGTTTTTTCAGTAATTAATTTGCATTTTACTGCATGACATAGGTATTTGATCACCTACCAACCAGTAAGAATTCCGTCTCTCACAGACCTGTTAGTTTTTCTTTAAGAAACCCTCCTATTCTCCGCTCATTACCTGTATTAACTGCACCTGTTTGAACTCGTTACCTTAATAAAAGACACCTGTCCACACACTCAATCAAACAGACTCCAACCTCTCCACAATGGCCAAGACCAGAGAGCGGTGTGTGACGACCCTCCCACTCTGTCTGCCGTATTCTCTCTTTGTTCTTATTTCCTTATTAGGATGCCGGTGGGCGGAGTTGGGAGGGTCGTCAGCTACATGGGAAACACCTGGGCCAGGTGTGTCCCAGGATAAAGAGACCTCTTCCACATTCATGGAAAAGACACTCTCCATGCAGACACCTTTCTGATTTTGTTGTGTTTCTTGGTGGCCTTTTGGTTGTTTACTTTGGCACCTTTCAACACCCTGCATTATCACATTCATGCATGCAAAACACTCACTTACACTACATTTACATTTTACATTTAAGTCATCTAGCAGACGCTCTTATCCAGAGCGACTTACAAATTGGTGCATTCACCTTATGACATCCAGTGGAACAGCCACTTTACAATAGTGCATCTAAATCTTTTAAGGGGGGTGAGAAGGATTACTTTATCCTATCCTAGGTATTCCTACACTACTGATTACTGTTTACACACACCATTGTATATTATACTTAGTTACTTGGTCCTTCTGTAGCTCAGTTGGTAGAGCATGGCGCTTGTAACGCCAGGGTAGTGGGTTCGATCCCGGGACCACCCATACGTAGAATGTATGCACACATGACTGTAAGTCGCTTTGGATAAAAGCGTCTGCTAAATGGCATATATTATTATTATTATATTATTAATAAATATATGTTTTGTTACTCCTTATCTCCATGTTGTCTCCCTTTTGTTACGGGCTTTGAGCCGGTTCGTGACGTGTAAGGACATCAGGGGTAAATTGTAGACCTGCACAAGGCTGGGATGGGCTACAGGACAATAGGCAAGCAGCTTGGTGAGAAGGCAACAACTGTTCGCGCAATTATTAGAAATTGAAGAAGTTCAAGATGACGGTCAATCACCCTCGGTCTGGGGCTCCATGCAAGATCTCACCTCGTGGGGCATCAATGATCATGAGGAAGGTGAGGGATCAACCCAGAACTACACGGCAGGACCTGGTCAATGACCTGAAGAAAGCTGGGACCACAGTCTCAAAGAAAACCTTTAGTAACACACTATGCCGTCATTGATTAAAATCCTGCTGCGCATGCAACGTCCCCCTGCTCAAGCCAGCGCATGTCCAGGCCTGTCTGAAGTTTGCCAATGACCATCTGGATGATCCAGAGGAGGAATGGGAGAAGGTCATGTGGTCTGATGAGACAAAAATAGAGCTTTTTGGTCTAAACACACAGCCAGGGCAACTAAGGAGTGGCTCCGTAAGAAGCATCTCAAGGTCCTGGAGTGGCCTAGCCAGTCTCCAGACCTGAACCCAATAGAAAATCTTTGGAGGGAGCTGAAAGTCCGTATTGCCCACCGACAGCCCCAAAACCTGAAGGATCTGGAGAAGGTCTGTATGGAAGAGTGGGCCAAAATCGGCAGTGTATGAAATACTTGTTCTCCCCACTGTACATGTAGATATGATTAAAGTGACTATGCATACATGATGAACAGAGATTAGCATTAGCGTAAAAGAGGGTGTTGGTGGGTGGGACACAATGCAGATAGCCCAGTTCGCCAATGTGCGGGAGCACTGGTGGTCGGCCAAATTGAGGTAGTATGTACATGTATAGCTAAAGTGACTATGCATATATGATAAACATAGAGTAGCAACAGCGTAAAAAAGAGGGGGTGGGGGGAACAATACAAATAGTCTGGGTAGCCATTTGATTACCTTTTCAGGAGCCTTGTGGCTTGAGGGAAAAACTGTTGAAAAGCCTTTTTTGACCTAGACTTGGCACTCCGGTACCACTTGCCATGCGGTAGTAGAGAGAACAGTCTATGACTGGGGTGGCTGGGGTCTTTGACAATTTTTAGGGGCTTCCTCTGACACTGCCTGGTGTAGAGGTCCTGGATGGCAGGCAGCTTAGCCCCAGTGATGTACTGGGCCGTACGCACTACCCTCTGTGCAACCAGTCAGGATGCTCTCGATGTTGCAGATGTAGAACCTTTTGAGGATCGCAGGACCCATGCCAAATCTTTTCAATTTCCTGAAGGGGAATATCAAATCAAATCAAAATCAAATCAAATGTATTTATATAGCCCTTCGTACATCAGCTGATATCTCAAAGTGCTGTACAGAAACCCAGCCTAAAACCCCAAACAGCAAGCAATGCAGGTGTAGAAGCACGGTGGCTAGGAAAAACTCCCTAGAAATGCCAAAACCTAGGAATAAACCTAGAGAGGAACCAGGCTATGTGGGGTGGCCAGTCCTCTTCTGGCTGTGCCGGGTGGAGATTATAACAGAACATGGCCAAGATGTTCAAATGTTCATAAATGACCAGCATGGTCGAATAATAACAAGGCAGAACAGTTGAAACTGGAGCAGCAGCACAGTCAAGTGGACCGGGGACAGCAAGGAGTCATCATGTCAGGTAGTCCTGGGGCACGGTCCTAGGGCTCAGGTCCTCCGAGAGAGAGAAAGAAAGAAAGAGAGAATTAGAGAGAGCATATGTGGGGTGGCCCGTCCTCTTCTGGCTCTGCCGGGTGGAGATTATAACAGAACATGGCCAAGATGTTCAAATGTTCATAAATGACCAGCATGGTCGAATAATAGTAAGGCAGAACAGTTGAAACTGGAGCAGCAGCATGGCCAGGTGGACTGGGGACAGCAAGGAGTCATCATGTCAGGTAGTCCTGGGGCATGGTCCTAGGCTTTGTTATGCCCTCTTCACGACTATCTTGGTGTGTTTGGACCATTCTAGTTTGATGTTGATGTGGCCACCGAGGAACTTGAAGCTCTCAACCTGCTCTACAGCCCAGTCGATGAGAATGGGGGTGTGCTCGGTCCTCCTTTTCCTGTAGTCCACAATCATCTCTTTAGTCTTGGTTACATTTCTCTAAAACAGGTTATAGGCTACATGTGCACCACCAAGACATAACAGTAGGGGAAATGAAGAGGTGAAAATAGACCAAATTATTAGGATGAGGAACATGGGCTACTAACAGCTTACTACACAATATACACTTAGTATTACTTTCGTAGCTACAGTATACACATCTCCCTGGCATATTACATCATTTATGCAGCAGTATACAAGACATTTATGGTCTCACATTGTGCTGTGCTCACTTGAACAGGAAGGTGGCGCGGTGGTCCTTCGTGGGCATATTTTGTTATCAAACTTTGTTGTCAAAGTCTGGCATTCTCTGGATTGATGGTGCTTTCAAGACAACTGGGAACTCGAAGAAAAAAAATCAAGGTTGAATCATGATGACGTCAGTGATCTTCTGGTCAATTTACAATTCAGAGTTGGATGAAAGTTCAAAACGTATTTTCGAAGTCGTAGCTCGTAGCTCGTAGCTCGTAGCTCGAGTTCCCAGCTGTCTTGAACTCACAGTTAGCCACTGATTCCTTCCAAACCACTCCTTGTTGAATTTGCGATTTCCAACTTGTTGTGAAATGTTTATGTCCAATGGCCAATGAGCAACGATACGTTTTATCTATAATTTCTCTTCATTATTTCTCTTCATATGACAAGGATTAAAAAGGATTTGCCAGTAGATTGTCGACTTGGTTCATGATGATGACTGCTAAGATTTTGAAAGTATGATGTTGACATGATCAGTCCAATCAAAGCTACTGCAGATATGTGATTTGAGGTATTTTTATCTGTGGTCAATGAACATGAGGCTTCTTGGATGGGCACTTCTAATGTAACTATATTGCAGCACCCAAGGGGCTTGAATTTTCGAAATCTCCATATTTTCTGCTGTCTTGCCACACTGCCACAGAAAGCACTGAGCTAGGCTGAAGCACATACATTTTGGAGCTCCCTTACTCAAGAAACCATGTTTGTATGCGGCTTTATTAACTCAATGATATATATATTTTTTTCCCATTGTTTGCAAACTGATATGTGACAAGTATTAAAGACAAAATAACATGCAAAACAGGCAAGCCCCCCCCAAAAAAATTATGGGTTGCCACTGGCCACTTTATACAATGTTGGTAACCCATTGTAAAAAAGTGATAATGCCCTTGAAGCTGGTGATTGGAGGATATATTGGCATGACGTGGTCTCGGGCCTAACAACACCCGTGCCAATATATCCTCCAAACACCAGCTTCTCGGGCATTATCACTTAATTAAAGAGCACCCTTGTTCTCAATTCCACCCTGTGGTGACATGGCAGTCATGCCTACTATGCAGTCTGAGTTGGGAAGAGGAATAGCCTTGTGTAGGACTGTCTGTCACTGAGGCTGCTTGCCAACACACCCCATAAATGCTTTTACGGTTTTTAATTTGTTTATTATCATTTATTTATTTAAGTCTACAAATGCAAGGAAAGCTTTGATTTTACGTTAATGTCTGCCTGCCTCACTGAACCAAACAGAAGAATAAATATCCTCTCATTTTATACCTAATAGCTGGAGTGGTTTATTTCCGCTGAATACTCTGGACAGGAATCCAGCCTTTAATTTCATGGATGGTTGTTCAACAGTAGGGAAGAGATTAACCGTGCTCCTATGTCAACACACCCGTGAGAAAAAAAGTTGGAGGGGTAAAAAGGTGAAAGTCAAACTCAGTCAATATTGATTAAAGACAGACAGCTAAGAAAGCTTTATTGAAGCTTCACTCCTATTGATGTACTTGCTCTTACTTTACAGAAGGCCTTTGATACATCGGCTCTGCTGAGTGCATATGAACAAATCAACAACACCCACTGAATGAGAAGCCAAATATACCTGTGTTAATGAATCTTCATAAGTGCACCATGTTCTGAGATGTCCATGTCCCCGTATCTACTAATGAAGCGGACTGGGAGGGGAAGGGAGACTTCTCTGAACAATGTCTCTGACCATGTTGCAGCATCATGTTAATCATTAGCCTAAATAGGTAGACTATTTTAATGCACTGTTTTGAAGTGTTTGTTCTGTGTTTCAACTATGATATCACTAAAGAAATGATGAAAAACACATATAGGTTATGATAATGACAGGAAACATTGTTGCTATTAAAAATAATTATATTAAATTATATTATAATAAGTAGTAGTGGTGTTATCATGACTCTCGTGCCACAGGGACTTTTATTAGTAGCGACGCACTGCTGCGCTGACAGAATGATTGACACTTCATCGCGCGCTCTGTGCGCAGCACCTGTTTTGATCCCGCAAAACTGGAAATCCGAAGCACAGCACACAGAGAGTCGGCCGCGCACAGGTTACAGATATACACACCTCATGCCACATTTATAGGATATACTGAAGTCAGCGAGTCGACGAAGTGGGAGAGCAGGAACACGAGTCGGGTTATTCTTGTGCCTGCACCCAGCCGGAGATGCCAGGACTTTACAGCCTTTTCGGCATCATGTAGGACATGATGAAGCCCTGCACACCCGTGTTGATTAGGAGGAGTGAAGCGGACGGAGTGACAGATGCTTCCTTGACCAACTCTTCAAATGTTGATGACCGAAGGATGGAGAAACAGACCTTGGTGACAGCTATCAGTTTGTCCATGAGCCTGGCGTCACTGGTGCTTCTCATCACCGCTATCATGACTGACCACTGGTACGAGACGGACACCACACGGCACAGGCAGAACTGCGACCAGTTCGGTCCGGACGCCAACGAACACAAGAACCGGTTGATGCCCATCTATCACCTGCCCCTGATGGACAGCAGCAATCCTCGGAGGAACCAGGCGCTGCTCCGGGCGATCCACGTCGGGAGTAGAGAGGAGCTCCTGGAAAATTGGAGGTCCATTTTGGGAATGGGAATTTTAGAAACGGAATGCGGGCGCCCCATTTTCTCCACTTACTCTGGACTTTGGAGGAAATGTTATTATCTAGGAAAGGACAAGGACATCGACAACCTCATATCCAAGGGTAAGAGATGCGGTGGGGAATTTGACCCGGGGCCCAGTGCGGTGCAGTGAAACCGCATCCCTTGGAGATATTACTTAACATCCGACCCAATATACAGGCCTATAACTTTCCTGAAAGAAATAGTAGGACTTTTTGTAAATGCAATGCTGTTCAATGGTCATTTCAATTCATCATATATCCATTGATCCTTGAAAAAAACTCACGAGTTTAGTAGGCTACAACTGACTTAAACCCACTATAACCCAAAATGTAGTTGCTTTTGTTGTAATTTCAGTGTTTGTAAACAAACGATGTATAGCTTCAAAACATGTTTTAAACTATCATGTTGTCCTCTGAGATTCTGTGTGGGTCTAGCCCATCTGTAAGCCATGGTTGTGTATATTTGTGTCCATAACAAATCTATTAATTTGGATAACCACTATGGCCTAGGTGTGTAGACAGGTTGCATGCGTGGTAGAGTGTGTCCACCATACAGACCTCAGAGAAGCTCTCTGATCTGATCAGTTTCAGACTGCATCTGTCAGAAATCAAGGTCATTACATTTGACCTGACACCAAAGCCATTCTAGGAAGTGTTGGATGTGTTCAATATACATTATATTTCTATGATCCATATCATTTACATGAGGATAGAACATGATATCAATATGAATACATGTGAATAGATTAATGGACACCTTCTGTACATAACATGCTGTGAACTCAATCAATTGGAAACTTGCTCAAAAGCTCAAAATCGTGGAGTTGAGTTTGGTCAGCTAGGGTTCTCAAATAAAAAATGAGTATACCAATTAATATAGTGACAATGGAAATGTCAGTAGGCCAACATTTTGTAATATTGGTATATAGTTTGTGGAAGGGGAGCAGTTCAGATCCCTGCCATACTTAATGCCACAATTCTACTGAATTACAGTTAATATAAGGAAATCAGTCAATTGAAATAAGGCCCTAATCTATGGATTTCACATGACTCGGCAAAGGTGCAGCCATGGGTGGGCCTGGGAGGGCACAAACCCTCACCACTTGGGAGCCAGGCCCAGCCTATCTGAAATAGCTTTCTCACAAAGGGATTTATTACAGACAGAAATACCCCTAATTTTCATCAGCAGTCTGGGTAGCTGTCTCAGACGACCCCGCAGGTGAAGAAGCCTGATGTGGAGGTCCTGGGCAGGCGTGGTTACACGTGATCTGCGGTTGTGAGTCTGGTTGGACGTACTGCCAAATTCAATAAAATGATGTTGGAGGCAGCGTATGATAAAGAAAATCGCATTCAATTCTCTGGCAATAGCTCAGGTGGACTATCTTGCAGTCAGCAAGTCAATAGCACTTTTTCTCAACACTTGAGACATTGGCGGCATTGTGTTGTGTTACAAAAGCTGCACATTTTTTTCTGACCTTTTATTGTCCCCAGCATAAGGTGAACCTGTTTAAGGATCATGATGTTTAATCAGCTTCTTGATTTGCCACACCTGTCAGGTGGATGGATTATCTTGGCAAATATTAAATGCTCACTAACAGGGATGTAAACAAATTTGTGCACAAAATTTGAGAGAAATAAGCTTTTTGTGCGTATGGAACATTTCTAGGATCAGTTATTTCAGATCATGAAAAATGGGACCAACACTTTACATGTTGCGTTTATATTGTTGTTCAGTACACATCACTCCAAAACATGTTAGTTATCACAGATGTAGTAGACCTATTTGGGTTGGTGCGGCATTTCCACGTTTGGCTTTTACTAGTCTAGAGGAAGTCAAATGTGCCATCTTGTGGGTAAAATTCTAACTTACAGCCTCTAAAACCCTATTATGAAGTCTGTTCACATGATATGTAGGTCTGAATATCAAAGTAAACCTTATCGTGTACGTGACTATACCATAGCAACTAATTATAGAGTTAAGATGCTAGAATAAATCATGGCATTAAAGTGAAAGTAGACCCCCTTGGGCTTTATAAAGTCTAGAAACAGGGGAGTCTACTTAATAAATGAGTACAGCTTTTCTCAAGACAACTGTCCTTGAGAAACACTTGCCCTTTTCTATATTTTGGCCTTAACCTGATACACATTATGTTCACACAAGTTATTGTCTCTGTGCAGGTATAGCCCAGCGATGCACCATCATCAAGTACCATTTCTCCCAGCCCATACGGCTCCGCAACATCCCTCTCAACCTGACCCGCACCATCCAGCAGGACGAGTGGCACCTCTTACGTAAGATCCTTTTCTCATTATGAAGGAGGTTCCCCGATGGGCCTGATTCATTCAGACATCCTATTACTCTCCCACTACCTTCCATTCAAAAGGAGGGCATATATTAATTTACATTTACTTCCCGATGTCAGACCTGAGGCGGATCACAGCAGGGTTTCTAGGCATGGCGGCAGCCGTTCTGTTGTGTGGCTGCATCGTGGCGTCTGTCAGCTTCGCCTGGGAGAAGTCTCTCACTCAGCACGTCTCTGGGCTGCTCTTTCTCATGGCAGGTACTGTTACACCCACCCTCAAAAAAAATCACCTGATTGTGATAGTCTGTTTTCTTAAACAACTGATTTTTCTTGCACATTCTCCTCCTCTCTTTGCGGTCCCTCTTCCTTCTTAGGGATCTTCAGCACCATCTCCCTGTGTACCTACGCGGCCAACGTGTCCTACGACCTGGCCAGGGTCCCTCCCTTCATCTACGGGCTGCCTGCTGACGTGGAGCATGGCTACAGCTGGTCCAGCTTCTGTGCCTGGCTCAGTCTGGGGCTGACGGTGACGTCTGGATGCATGTGCACCACCTTCCCCATCCTCAGCTGTAGCAGCAGCAAAGCCCAGCAGGGCAAGGGTGCCCCCAACGCCGGTGTCTGACACACACCTTGCTGCGTTTGATATACACTTTGCTGTGTGTTACACACACACTGAGCTGCAGCAAGGGCTTGTAGGAAGAAAGAGTCTAATATGTCTGTGTCCGACACACCCCTTTACTGTGTCGGACACACCTCTTACTGAATCTTTCACATCAACAGCCTGCTGACCAAGCCCATCCCCAGACATCTGTCTGACACTGCTGCAGCAGGCGCCTGGGACTAACATTAGACCCTGCATCTAAATCTAGGTTACCTCCATGGAGCAAAACATTCTGGAATTGTGGAAGTATTGAACCATCAATGTTGGCTTCACCCCTGCATTCAGGCTTTGTCTGGGGCCTTTATGCAATTATGTCTGTGATTCAGCCTACTGCTACATTTCCATATTTCCTATGTGTGATCAGAATTCAGTGTCATGCAAATAACTGTCAAATCACTGGTGGGAAAACAGAGGCCTTGACGTGTCATCAAAAATGATAGAAAGTTATTTGAAAGGAAAATAACTATAGAAAAGAAGATTGAATTTCTAGAAAGATGTGGCTCAAACTGACATTGATATGTACTCTGACCATAATGGATCAAGCAGAATATACTTAGAATAGCAGATCTCTAACCAAAATTGTAAGGACATCCATTAATCCTCTTGTCAATGGACACAGACAAACCCCTGTGCATACGCAACTAAACCCCCCATCAATGGATACCAACCCCTAATCCTCCCAGTGGAACCTAAGCAGAGTGTATCTACCTTAGTCTCAGTGGATGTATTCTGTAATCTAATCCCAGACAGTGTATAATTGTTGGATGTGAGTCATTGTCTGATTGGGTAAATAGAGCTGCAGAATTTCAGACTCCTGAGAAGTGAAACTGAGGAACTCAAGAACTATGCATTATTTCCTTCCACCATTAACAAAGTAATTGGAAATATAGAATAAAAGTAGTAACACAATTGGGTTTGACATTCTATGACATTGAAGCATTTCTCTTCATTTTGTGGTAGTACAGTACATGTCGGTGAAATTATAACCATGCCAAATTGATACAGTGATGTTCTGTGTTTCACAGGTGGTATTGTCTTTGAAGTGTGTGCGAATGTCTCTTGAATCCAGTGTATCCATCTCCTAAAAGTCTCACTCGGGCTCCACTATGCAGGGGTTGAGTGTGTGTATACAGTGAGGTCCACTGAGTGTGGTAGTAGCAGTCAGTATCTTGACATACTTGTGAATAAGAGCATCTATAGCTCCCAGGCTCACTCTGTGGTAGCTTAGGGGCTGTAGTGAGGGGAAAAGGCTTGGGGTATGGGAGGGGTCCACATCCCCTCCTAATCCCACCCCAGTCCCCTCTCCCTGGGTGTGTGAGGTTACTGGTCTGGGGGTCATGCTTTTCTTCAGCAGGCAGGAGAGCTGGGGACTAAGCAGCAAAACCAGGGTCCCACCCACACGGAGAACTCTGAAAAAACATGCATGTTTGATTGATTAATATAAATCAATCAATAAGCAATTCCTCTCAACTTTTGCTGTATCCTGAATGTTTATTTGAGAAATTATGAAATTGGGATACGTGATACTACAGTTAGCTAAATACAATACCTTTCCATCTCTCTCACAATCACTGGAAGAGAGGCAGCCATGTCAGTCTTGGTGCCAAACTTCTTCCCAAAAGGGACGTCACAGACAACGACATCCACACTACAGGAAGGCAGTGGAATCTCTTCACAAAAAGGAGGAAAACGAGGAGAAATGAATTAAATCAGGAAATCATGCAGAATAATTTACTGCATTGTGGGTAACCAAATACTATAATACCTACAGTATATCAGGGACAACTGCTACATGTATTAAAACACCTAATTTGATCTACAGTACATACGTCAGAATTAACCACATTTTTATGAAGTCATACATGACAAATGGTCATAAACAGCATACTTCACAATAACTCATGTGTAGTGGATTGGCATTCCTACCCTTGGATGATGCCTGCAGCAGCTGCACCCTATCCCCAAACTTTGAAAACTCCACATTCTGATCAGCTTTCACTAACTGAGACTCATCAATGTCCAGACCCAGGAAAAAGGCATCCTGTTTAGAGAAAAAACCCCACTATGAATTTCTGAACAAAACAACATATTTAAGTGGAATTATACAAATGTAATGGAATTAAAAAAGGATCAGCATGTTTACAACATTTTTCTGTCAATTACATCCCTTAACTACATCCACATCAAAAATATAACACAAGCATCCCACATGACATGAAATTAAAATGGGATCAAAATAAAAGGTTCCCTCAGAAGACTCACCTGATATTCATGTGCAGCTTCCAGTAGAATAGTTCCCACTCCACACATCGGGTCTATCACACAAGAGCCAGGCTGGTAGAGAGAGGAGAGAATACATTCAGAACACACTAGGCCAAGCGTCGGTGTGAGAAGAGAACAACATAGTTGGCCCTTTTGATGTTAACACAGAACCTCAGAACACAACCAAACATCAAAGAGAGGAAGAGGAGACCAAACACATGAGCTGGAGAGAGGAACTCCTTCCATGCCATGAGGTAGCTACAGTACCTTGATGTCTGACAGAGAGGCCATGGCCCAGGCTATAGTGGATCTCAGCCCAGTAGTCTTCATATAACTCCGGTTGGCTAAAGGAAGCCTGGCGAGAAAGAGGGAAGCGTACACTATTAGACATAGTCAACTAGAAGAGATATCCAGAAGGAAATAGACATTGAATACAGTTGTCGACACAGAGGGCAAGAACAGGTTCTGATCATGTCACCAACCTGAGGAGAGGTATCCCGAGGACACAGTGGTCATCACTCATATACACATTCACCTACAGAGGAAACACATGATATACAGTGCATTCAGAAAGTATTCTGACCCCTTGACTTTTTCCACATTTTGTTACGTTACAGCCTTATTCTAAATTGATTCAATTTATTACCTTCACACAATACCCCACAATGACTAAGCGAAAACAGGTTTATAGACATCTTTTGCAAATGTATCAAAATAAAACCTATTCATATAAGTATTCAGACCTTTAGCTATGAGACTTGAAATTGAGCTCAGGTGCATCCTGTTTCCATTGATCATCCTTGAGATGTTTCTACAACTTGATTGGAGTCCACCTGTGGTAAATTCAATTGATCGAACAACGATTTCAAAAGGGCACAAACCTGTCTATATAAGGTCCCACAGTTGACAGTGCATGTCAGAGCAAAAACCAAGCAATGAGGTTGAATGAATTGTCCATAGAGCTCTGAGACCAAAACATTTCTGCAGTATTGAAGGTCCCCAAGAACACAGTGCCTCCATCATTCTTAAATGGAAGTAGTTTGGAACCACCAAGACTCTTCCTAGAGCTGGCCGCCCGGCCAAACTGAATAATCGGGGGAGAAGGTCCTTGGTCAGGGAGGTGACCAAGAACCCTGATGGTCACTTTGAAAGAGCTACAGAGTTTCTCTATGGTGATGGGAGAACCTTACAGAAGGACAACAATCTCTGCAGCAGTTCACCAATCAGGCCTTTGTGGCAGAGTGGCCAGATGGAAGCCACTCCTCAGTAAAAGGCACATGACAGCCCGCTTGGAGTTTGCCAAAAGGGCACCTAAAGACTCTCAGACCATGAGAAACAAGATTGTCCAGTCTGATGAAATCAAGATTGAACTCTTTGGCCTGAATGCCAAGCGTCACACCTGGAGGAAACCTGGCACCATCCCTACGGTGAAGCATAGTGGTGGCAACATCATGCTGTTGGGATGTATTTCAGGGGCAGGGACTGGGAGACTAGTCCGGATCGAGGGAAAGATGAACGGAGTAAACTACAGAGAGATCCTTAATGAAAACCTGAACAAGAGCGCTCAGGGCCTCAGACTGGAGTGAATGTTCACCTCAAGCAGCACGACACAATCTCCTTGTGGTCTGTGGAATTTTGTCCCACTCCTCTTCAATAGCTGTGCAAAGTTGCTGGATATTGGCGGGAACTGGAACACGCTGTTGTACTTGTTGAGCATCCCCCAGAGCATCCCAAAACATGCTCAATGGGTGACATGTCTGGTGAGTATGCAGGCCATGGAAGAAAATCTAATTTTATTTGTCACAGGCGCCAAATACAACACCTTACCGTGAAATGCTTACTTACAAGCCATTAACCAACAATGCAGTTAAGAAAATAGAGTTAAGAACATATTTATTGGGATATTTTCAGCTTCCAGGAATTGTGTACAGATCCTTGTGTACAGACATAGGGTCATGCATTATCATGGTGACACATGAGGTGATGGTGGCAGATGAATGGCACGACAATGAGACTCAGGATCTCATCATGGCATCTCTGTGCATTCAAATTGCCATCGACAATTGTTTATTGTCCATAGCTTATGCCTGTCCATACCATGACCCCACGGCTACCATTGGGCACTCTGTTCACACCGTTGACATCAGCAAACAGCTCCATACAGGTGGTCGGTGGTTGTAAACCCGGTTGGAAGTACTGCCAAACTCTAAAATGACACTGGAGGCAGCTTATGGCAGAGAAACGAACATTCAATTCCAACTTTGCGTTTATTTTTGTTCAGTGTATAAACAGTATCGTCAACATGCCTGACTGCATAATATTTAAATGGACTTTGACACCTGGCATGGTCAGACAAAGAAATATGAGAATCTCCTCACAGGTTGTGGTAATCATCCAATTATGGTTATGGCAAAATGAATATAACCTCCAGATTACCTCCATGTTAGGGTGATGACCATGTACGGTTAACATTACCTCCATGTTAGGGTGATGACCATGTATGGTTCATATTCCTCCAGATTAACTCCATGTTAGGGTGATGACCATGTACGGTTAACATTACCTCCATGTTAGGGTGATGACCATGTATGGTTCATATTCCTCCAGATTAACTCCATGTTAGGGTGATGACCATGTACGGTTAACATTACCTCCATGTTAGGGTGATGACCATGTATGGTTCATATTCCTCCAGATTAACTCCATGTTAGGGTGATGACCATGTATGGTTAACATTACCTCCATGTTAGCGTGATGACCATGTACGGTTAACATTACCTCCATGTTAGGGTGATGACCATGTACGGTTAACATTACCTCCATGTTAGGGTGATGACCATGTATGGTTCATATTCCTCCAGATTACCTCCATGTTAGGGTGATGACCATGTACGGTTAACATTACCTCCATGTTAGGGTGATGACCATGTACGGTTAACATTACCTCCATGTTAGGGTGATGACCATGTATGGTTAACATTACCTCCATGTTAGGGTGATGACCATGTACGGTTAACATTACCTCCATGTTAGGGTGATGGCCATGTATGGTTAACATTACCTCCATGTTAGGGTGATGACCATGTATGGTTAACATTACCTCCATGTTAGGGTGATGACCATGTATGGTTAACATTACCTCCATGTTAGGGGGATGACCATGTATGGTTAACATTACCTCCATGACCATTATGGTTAACATTACCTCCATGTTAGGGGGATGACCATGTATGGTTAACATTACCTCCATGTTAGGGTGATGGCCATGTATGGTTAACATTACCTCCATGTTAGGGTGATGACCATGTATGGTTAACATTACCTCCATGTTAGGGTGATGACCATGTATGGTTAACATTACCTCCATGTTAGGGGGATGACCATGTATGGTTAACATTACCTCCATGTTAGGGTGATGGCCATGTATGGTTAACATTACCTCCATGTTAGGGTGATGACCATGTATGGTTAACATTACCTCCATGTTAGGGTGATGACCATGTATGGTTCATATTACCTCCAGATCTGGTTTCCTCAGGTCCACTCTCCAGCCCAGCTGTCTGCTCGCCACTGTTCCAATGATCCTACTCAGATCCTAGACAGACACCATCACAAACAGGACAAAGTCAAATCCTCCTCTATCACCTCATTAAAAAAACACAATAACCTGAAACCTACCAGACTAAACACCTGTTCTTATAGGTTGAAGTTCCATTGAGAAGCAAAGATGTGACAAATACCTTCTCTCCTCCAAAGTGCATACCTGGGGAGAGAAAAGTCTGGACAGGGCCCCACTGCACCGACAGTTCACTCTGAAAGACACTGTGGATGTCTTTCTGTCACGGATGCCTTCTCTACGGTTCTCTTCATCTTTGTCCCCTGCAACACAGTTTACACTTCCAGAGTCTTCTGTTGATGAAATGTGATCCTTGCTTAGTCCTAATTCTCGTCTCTCCCCCCCTAGTCCCAGCTTCTGTGTTCCATTTGGTCCGTTACAAGTTGACCCCTCAACACCACTCTCTTCCTCCATCTTCCTCTTCCTCCCTGGTAGGGCCAAGCTCAAGGTACAGTCGCTTCTCATCATCAGGTCTCTCTGCAGGCATCTCCATGACAACACAGCTCTGGTCCAGTCACTTCCATCACCCATGAGCCTTGACTGGATACCAGAGGGTGTTTTAGCTGAGTGTGACAGAAAAATAACTACAGTAAAAATATAAAGTCCTGTGCAAACCATTTAATTGCAGCTTCATACTTTTAATCAGGGAGGATAAATATTCACACAGAATATTTGGTAGGCTTACCTGTTGGGGCCGAGAGTCGCTTTAGAAGTAGAAACAGCCTCTCTGCAGATTTCAGCTCCCTCACTTGCTTTATTTCAAAAGAGGTGGTGAAGAACACTTTTCCAGGGATGTGATCCACCTAAACAATACACATTATTTAGTGCAAACTAAGAATTCCCTAACATTTAACCATGTCAACAACATGAACTTAACAGTTGTTAATAAGAAAAGATTAATAGAGAGCCAGGATGTACGATTGGCTTTTTTTCCAAGCAGCCAACCTATGCAATATGCATGCGCAGTCAGCGGCCTGGCTTCCGGCTAGTTAAGAGGAAGACCATTTTATATAAACGGTATTACTTTATTGGCTAGTGTTTCATATAAATGCATTGCACATTATTACTACCGTTAGCTACACGAATACTGTAGCCTGGAACTAACTTATGTCTTGACTACTCACATCTTTGGCTGCAAGTTTGGTCTTCACCTCCTGAATCAGGAAAGGCTCCATGCCGTTCCCTGCGGTGCAATAGAACTTTAGAGCAGCACGCTGACAATTTGAGTCGTTCATACTGTCGAGTTTAGAAATGCTAAGCTATAAAAGTAAAACTCGAAATCTCTATGCCAGTACCTACGTGGGCTGCCATGTTGTTTTGTTTACACGGAAACGGAAATACCGAAGAGGCAACTGGTTATTTCCGCGATGACCAGCAGAGGTTGCTTTAGCACTACAAAAGAGCCTCAATAACACAACTGACATTTGCTAGTTACCACAATCACAAAGTCGTAAACCCCGCCTATTTCTAAAATGTATCAACGTTATTTTAAACCTAACCTTAACCACACTGTTAACCTTATGCCCACCACTAACCTTAGATTAAGATCAAAAAGCAAATTTGTGTTTTCATAATTTTTTTTTAACGATATAGCCAACTTTGACTGTGGCTGTGGTAACTAGTGATAACCCTGAGAGTTGGGTTATACAAGTGAATAATGCCATGGAAGGAAATAGCACTTTAGGAATGTTTCTGTGAATCATCCTTTGAATGTGCCAGAGTTGCTCATACATTTTCATGTAGATTTGCATGATCACATAGAAGGCATCCAAATAAAATGCATCAAGACTTAAATGGATGAACTGTTTGGGAGAGTGTTGTAAGTTGAGCCATTTTTTACATTCAGTATGACTCCGTCAAGGGAAATATAGTATTATTTCTAACAAAGATATCTACATAGATTTCAGGATGTATTGTATTCCTGGAAATAAACATGACAGTTTACAAAACATAGCTTGTGAAGAAATGTTTTTAAAAGTATCTTGGTACATCTTACCTTGTATTTGGGGTCAGTTGAAAAGAAGGACTGGATAAATTGAGAGCCCTACACTTTTCTGTGCTGTATTAAATATTACCCTTTGAAAACCACGTCTCTTTATTTCCAATACACAATTCATCACAATCATTTTTTGTTGTATTTGAATAATTTTCTTAATCATCATTTTTTAACACAGGCGTAACACCTAAAAACATTTGTGTACTGTTTTAAACACTTTGCATAGGCCAGGCCCTGGTGTTACCTTATATCCCAGCGATAATTTCTTGCTTTAGAAAACACTTACATTGGCTAAACTTACCCCGTGGCCATTGACTCAATTTACCCCAAGGTACATTTTTGACATATATTAGCCCCTACAGTTACAAGGATTCACTTTCATGCTCAGGTTTAGGACTTCATGTTGAAGCTAATAGAGACCCCAACTGATGTATAGAACAATCTTAAAATGATCTACTTCGGTTTAGATACAAGAATCATGAAAACTCTAACACAATAAATGCAAATCTGTTTTTTGGACCTAACTTGTTACCACTTTTTCCATGTGGTTTCTTCCTTTACAGACTCCATGAAATGACGACCTCTTCCTAAATATTTGGTCAAATTATAAATGTTGTGTATGGTTTCCTAGAAACAAGGGTTGTCTCAACTAACCTTTTTACTCAACTTACCTAACTCTTCCCTAAACAGGCTTCCATAATGTCTCTGGCATTGAAAGCAATGATTATTTGGGGGAACTTTCTCTTAATCTTTTCAACTCTCAATCACCATGAATCTCCCTCTGTGACCGTCTTTACTACAGCACAGAATGTTCCACTGACATTCGAGACCAGGTGTTCTGACATGCTGAGAAGACATGTGCGTACTTGCATATTAAAGTGTTGTCATCTCTCTGAAATGTGTTTGTTTTGTTTAAATATCTAGGCCTACTTCCATAGTTCTGACGTGCATTAGATTGAATGAACACAACATTACATTGAATTCACACGAAAAAATAATAATTTTGAGTCTTACAATAGAATGACCCTTGTTGCAAAAAATTCCTCAACCCTGATAGAAAGCGCTTCCCTGTAATTTAAGGGCTAATGACACCGTAACATTGTATAACATTATTGTAAGATTAACATTTGACAGAATTAGTTACAATTCGGTCAAAGTTAATGACTGAGAGATAGACCTATTATTTTCTTCAAAATGTCTGACGAAGGCCAGCCTTGGACATCCAACTTGACACAACTGTGAGAAGCATTGGAGTCAACATGGGCCAGCATCCCTTTGGAACGACACCTCGTGAGACTGTTCTGACAGGGTGAAGATGTTCTTAATGTTTTGTACACTCCATGTAAATTAATAACGCCATTTAGCAGACACTTTTATCCAAAGCAACTTTCAGTGATGCATGCATTTTACCTACAGGTGGGTCCAGCGGGAATCAAACCCACAAACCTTGGTGTTGCAAGCGCCATGCTTTATCTACTGAGTAACACAGGACCACCATGTAACAATGGGTTATCATATTGTTGTCGTTGAATGGAAACAATCTTTTTTTTTCAGAATCACTGCAGCAGATTGTTCTAATAACAAATCTCTAATAATCGTGGCATGAAGTCATGTTCTATTTGAACAACACCATTTGAATTTGACATCTAGGCCTACATCTCTGCATGTTTCTCCTGCTAGTTAATTATTTTAAAATTCTCATTTCAGACTCTTCATCAGTGCGATATATTAGATGTATCCATGTAGAAACTAGACATTAATACTGTTTCACGAGCTGCCATTTGAAATAATTAGCTTCACTCTTCTGGTTAAATGCTACATTGTTTAAAATGGTGGACCAGCCTTAGAACTGGCATGATCTATCGCTCTGCATTAACTTGTTTTTATTTTCTACGCCCCATAAAACAGAGAAGGGAACGGGGAGTACAGAGGACTAACTGGGAGAGTAGCTATAAGGAAACAACAGGGCAATCATACAACTTCATCGCCACGTCTAATTACTGCATATTAGCTGTAAAATCTTTATGCACTGTTAGGGGTAAATAAACTCTGAGTGAGATGTCTTCACTATAATGACATTGTTTCACTGATTAATTAATCCGCCATTTTGATAAGCAGAGTTAATCTCTTTGGGACCTGTATTGTATGTCTGACTGGACACCAAGGGCCATACAAACCAATTAAATGTTATTTCGCTCTGAGCCTCATTCTCCAACATTACACTTCATCAAGCTATCTCAGTGTCTATCCCGTCTCTACTAACCACGTCCTAACCCGACCTTTACAAGCTGTAATGTAGCCTCAGAGACTGGCTGAGACAAGACACGCAACTCAGTCTCTCCCTCTCTCTCTGTATCTGACCATATTTGAGTGTGTTAATACTGGGTTGCACTCCCCCCCACACACATTTTGCCCTCAGAACAGCCTCAATTTGTCAGGGCATAGACTCTACAAGGTGTCCCAATAGGAATGCTGGCCCATGTTGACTCCTACGCTTCCCACAGTTGTGGCAAGTTGGCTGGATGTCCTTTGGGTGGTGGACCATTCTTGATAAATACGGGAAACTGTTGAGTGTGAAAAACCCAGCAGTGCTGCAGTTCTTGACATAAACTGGTATGCCTGGCACCTACTACCATACCCTGTTCAAATGCACTTAAATATGTTGTATTGCCCATTCACCCTCTGAATGGCACACATACACAATCCATGTCTCAATTGTCTCAAGGGATAAAAATCCTCTTTCAACCTGTCCCCCCTTTATCTACACTGATTGAAGTGGATTTAACAGGTGACATCAATAAGGGATCATAGGTTGCACCTGGATTCACCTGGTCAGTCTATGTCGTGGAAAGAGCAGGTGTTCTTAGTGTTTTGTATAATAGTGTACATTCCAACTATGACCATAGAAGAGAAAACAATGTGATTTATATTGTGTTTACTGAATGTTAAAAAGTTAAAAGTCAAATCAAATCAAATGTATTTATATAGCCCTTCGTACATCAGCTGATATCTCAAAGTGCTGTACAGAAACCCAGCCTAAAACCCCAAACAGCAAGCAATGCAGGTGTAGAAGCACGGTGGCTAGGAAAAACTCCCTAGAAATGCCAAAACCTAGGAAGAAACCTAGAGAGGAACCAGGCTATGTGGGGTGGCCACTCCTCTTCTGGCTGTGCCGGGTGGAGATTATAACAGAACATGGCCAAGATGTTCAAATGTTCATAAATGACCAGCATGGTCGAATAATAATAAGGCAGAACAGTTGAAACTGGAGCAGTAGCACGGCCAGGTGGACTGGGGACAGCAAGGAGTCATCATGTCAGGTAGTCCTGGGGCATGGTCCTAGGGCTCAGGTCCTCCGAGAGAGAGAAAGAAAGAGAGAAAGAGAGAATTAGATAGAGCACAGCTAGCAGCTAGTATTCAGACCAGCCTTACTGATTCAACCTTAGTTATTAACTACATGAGTGGTCTGCAGCCAGCTTTGATCCACTACAGTGTAAAAACACAACCCAATTATCTTCCTTTCATTACACTGAACAGTAATGGGATACAAAATAAAAGAATACTATAAGTGACAAATTTGTGAAATGTATGGGCATTATTAATGCTGTAATTCCCTTATTCCTTAGTTTGCGGGTACATTTTCTCAAATGTTAAAAATCTCTTGAACTGTCGAGCAGTACAGTATATCCGCAAAACAACATGCATATTGACTCAGTGGGTGATTTACATTCAAAGTGGGGGCCTTAAGAGGCGAAATCAGTTGAAATGGCAGTAAATGGCTAGGTGTGAGTGTACCCAGAATATGGGTAATGACTGAGCACATTCATTGTGAAGGTGAGTGACTCATGTTGATTACAGGGTCTGAGCCAATTTCCATGCTCGGCTTCCTGCTAAGCGGCTCTGTTCAGCATTTGTATTGCACTGCCTCCCCACTTCATGTTCACATGGAAATGAGACCTTTCACTTTGATGTAGGAACAGAGAGAGAGAGAGAGAGAGAGAGAGAGAGAGAGAGAGAGAGAGAGAGGACTGCGAAGACGTGACAGCGATGCACAATACCAGAAGGATTTGTGAAGGGAGTGTTTGCAGAGAGACCAGACACAATGAACCATGTGCGGCTGTTCATGTTTGTATAACAGGTTGCTGTAATGTCACTATTGTCATCCAGAGTGATGGTATCATTGCTACTGCTCAGATCGTACCCTCTGATCTAGTGTCTACCATCTTGAAGTTCCTTACTCTCGTATTGCTCTGGCCTTTGCAGATTCAGATTGCTGTCATTACTACCACTGCTAACGTAGTGTAATATAGACAATTCCCATAAACTTGATGAGTTACCATTTATAGTTTGTTCTGATGGAAATGATCCAACTGACTTGATTATGTAGATGTGTAAAAATTATATTGTATAATAATAATCTACATGTATCAATCTGACTCCATTACTATGTGAATGCTATAGGCCTATACTCATGTCCTGTGGGTATAGCCAAGGTTGCGAGCCTTGCGTCACCACTCATATTAATACTATAAAATGCACGTGTCTAGGTTTACCTTTATGCAATTATTAGAGGCTAAGGAACAAAGCGCTAATATATTGCAATCAATGTCCTAACATTAAATAATTGAATTCACCTTAGCTCCAGTGGAGGCTCCTCAGAGAAGGAAGGGGAGGATTATGAGTGATTATGACAACTTCCGGAAGAAGTCCTCCAACCTATCAGAGCTCTTGCAGCTTGAACTGACATACTGAAAGCATAAGCTACAGCTAGCTAGCACTGCAGTGCACAAAGTGTGGTGAGTAGTTGACTCAAAGAGAGAGAAAGACAATAGTTGAACAGTTTTGTACAAATTAATTTATTCCAAAATGAAGGAGAAGCAAGAGAGAGAGAGATTTCATCCTTTTTTTCAGTTTCAGTTACACTTATTTAGCTAGCAAATGCAGCTGGCTAGTTTAGCCTATTTAAACACCCTGCTCAAACAAAGGAATGCTATGTTAGCTAGCTGGCTATAACTATCAAACTCAACACTTGAACTCTTTCAGGTCAAGGTAAGCTTTTGGTTTAACTAATTTATTGCCACCAGAGCCCGCCTGTGTAAGTGCTGAACTGCTTAATGACTGTACACTGTAACGTTGCTGCATGATTGTAGCGGGTTTACTATTGCACTAGTTCTATTAGCTATGTTGACTATGAAGTTACTTTAGCTAATATGGTGACAATGGTGTAGGCTGTGTGTAGCGGTTATGATATAGTTTGGCTTGGAAAGGTTTTTTCACCTGGTCACATACAGCTGATGTGTTGTCCATTGAAGTCCACAAGCGAAGGGAAAAGGTGAGAGGAAGAGAGCGCATAGATGCGAGAAGGAATACAATGTGGCTGCTATGAAAGTGAACTGTGTTTACATGTGATCTCAGGTGAATTTCTTTTTGCATATTCTGTTGAAAAAAAAACGTTTCTTAAATGTAAGCAAACGGAACAAAACGTGCATAACCATACCTGAATATGTCCAATAGAAACTCTCGTTTGCAACTGTTGGAGTAATGATTACACTTGTCATCAGCTAGATGCAGGCAAGAGTGTGCAGGGCGGTATTGAATGTGTCACTTATTTTTTTTTTTCAAAAGTAGTGCACTGAGCCTTTAACAGTCCTTTATTAGCGGAATGATATAGCCGTCTGCAGCGCCCAAAAACAATGACAATTTCTCTCAACCAGTGGCATATGGGCTTTTTAATGGAGCACTGATGTCGCCCTTTGATAAGCGGTGCCTACTTTATCAAAGGCAGGGGCGCAAAATACTTCACTTGTCCATTCACAGCACGCCTCTCCAGGGTGCTGTTGGAGAGACTCATCTCTGCAGCGCTCCACCAACGTTCTGTCAAAAAAATAAACTAACATCATGTAGTAGATAGAGGATATGGTAGAATGAGTATGTGGCCTTTTCTGTAGCCTACAGGCTGGGAAATAAAATGTATGACAATGTAATGAGCCGGACACTTTTAACATCATGCAGGTTTCTCCGATCAAATAGCCTAATCTAAATGGTGCCCAATTGAATAAAAAAATTGCTGTCATGTTAACAAACAACATATTCTAACAGGACAGTTCAAAGTGAAATGGACAATATGGAATGGACAATATGGAATGGACAATCACCATTGTTGTCCAGGAGTTTCACCCCATTGTCGTGATCAGTGGTTTCAAGTTTGTAGCCTACCCGTCAATTTTTGACAAGCTGATCATAGCGAAAAATACAATTCTTCTGCATTTCCCGCCGTGTAGCCTGAACATATTTCAAATAGGCTCACGATAACTCCTGATAAAGATGGGTAGCTGATACTCAGAGCTTCAATAGCCAAATTGATTAGTCACAGGAATCAGGCCTAGTAAAGCCAATGGCCTGTTTTACAAATGGTGGGCCTACCACATGGTGGCAGAATGTCGAGAACCGGCTCTGAATCCAGCCACTATTTATCGTTGAACTCAACGGGTTTTGCCTGGCTAATATCCTACAGAAACAGGCTGCAATATTCAAGGTAAACTAAATCAAATTATATCCAACTATAGAGACTCCCCTTGTCTCCTGAAGTCCTTATTTTTTGTGTGCAAATGTTTTCACCATGACCTGTATATCCAGGTTACGGGCCCGACTGTTTTCTATACTGAGTATTGACAACCCAGACAGTCTTTCCTGAGACATTGTGCATTATATGTCTATTGCGCTGCACACAATTTAAACTTAGTCTTGAATGATGCATGCCAAGACATACCAGAGATAAGGGACTGTTGATGTTATTATATATTTTATCCACAAAGTAGTGCATTGGGCCTTTAATATTATTGTATCAGTGGACCATTATAGCCGTCTGTAGCGCTGGCCAAATGTTTTTCCAGCACCCAATATTTAGTTTTGAACTGGGTACCAGCAGAAAAGTGGTTAAATTCCTGCAGTGTTAACACCACATAAACAAATGTCCTCCTCCATAAAGGTTGTAATGTATCCCTTGATAAGGTCCGAGGCCAGGAGGAGCAGGCCCGAACCTCACCAACAAACCTGGTGTGCTTCCAAACAAGCCTTACACAACAATTAGTCACTTATCACCAGGGATCCAGGAGGTAATTAAGGCACAATTATCATGCAATTAAAAGGGCATTTGATACGGCAAGACATCAGAGATCTAGGGAATGGGATTTAATAACACTAGGGGAGGAACATTAGCCCCTGCTCAAGTCTGTTCTCTTGATTGTGATGGATCTGAGCCTCTGCTGTGGTCTGATGTCTGTCGCATACAAAACCCTTATTATGTGACAGTTTGGCAGCCTTCTCCAGTAATGGGCTTAGACCCGACAACCAGGGCCTCCTTAAGTAATGATGGAAGGAAAATGTGCTCCAACTTCAAAGCAAGGCAAAATCAACAAAATACTGAAATATTCTTTCTTCAACGAGATTGTTCTGTCTCTTTTTGCCTGTATGAAAAATAGATTTACTGTCATGTTTTTATACTGTTTAAAGCCCACAAAGTCTTCTGCCTTTCACACAAATGTTCAATGTCTTCAGATGGCTCCAAAATAATAACCTTCTAATGTCTCTTTGTGTACTTACCCTTCAGCAAGAAAAACACTGAGCCAAAATGACCCAAACCATCAAAAGACAATAACATTTGAGAGAGAGAGAGCTGTTTGGTGTGTATTTAACCACCATTGTTTCTGAAATGTCATAGCAATGATAAAAACGCCATTCCTACTGTTGCTGCTCTTCTCACTATGAGAGATTGCTAGAATATATATAGTTTCCTAGAATATACCCTCGGCTAGACCTTTTACTGTAATGTGACCTTGTCACGTCTTGATTCTCGACCACTACCTCCGGAGGTCGAGCACGACACTCACTCGACAGTTGCCCCCCTCCAAGCAGGGCAGTGTAAACAGAATTGTCTCATTGAGCACAACACTCCCACAATAAAAACAAAAGCCAACAGTAAACATGTCGTTCCCCACGAATGATGCAGAGTGCACCAATGATGACATATAGCCTATTAAACCGTTTACAATGTAAATTTCCCTCCAGAAATGAACCCAATAACATATTGATAAAAAAAGCTATATCTTTAGGGCCTGTACATGGTCTATATGATCAGGCAGTTGTGCTATTTCAGCAGTAAACATGATCACCTGTCTGATGCAGCATGGTAGCTACATGGCTGAAGCATGGTCACCTGTCTGATGCAGCATGGTAGCTACATGACTGAAGCATGGTCACCTGTCTGATGCAGCATGGTAGCTACATGGCTGAAGCATGGTCACCTGTCTGATGCAGCATGGTAGCTACATGGCTGAAGCATGGTCACCTGTCTGATGCAGCATGGTAGCTACATGGCTGAAGCATGGTCACCTGTCTGATGCAGCATGGTAGCTACACGGCTGAAGCATGATCACCTGTCTGTTGCAGAATTGTGGCTACATGGCTGAAGCACAGGGTTGCTTTTCTGCATTGTTTACCACAATGGGCTAATCATTAGCTAGATCACATACTCTAAATATGATCATGTTGCTTGTTTAATGTCCTTAAACTCCCACTGGCACTAAAAAAATCATGTGATTTTGTTGTTGTGTGTGTTTATAATAGAGGCCTGCTGTTTATGCATTCCAATGGCCGACAAGATTCCCACAGTTACTTATTTGATATTCATGTCAGACACTCAAGATTGTAAACAAAAAAAAATTGGAGTTGAGGAATACATTATACATCACTGACAAGCTGGGATCCCACTCTTTTCAATAATTGCAATCAAAACTGTTGTATTTTCCCGAGATTATATTTAGGAATGTTGCATAGTGACTGGGTTTATTAGAACCATAGACAGATTAGAACACATTTATTTCTGTGCAGAAATCAGCTGTGTGAGGAGTTGCGGCTCTCTTGCCAACAACAGTTGATATTCAGTTTATAAATAAAGGACGTAGCTCATGAACAGTTTCGGAAATTAATCTGTTTTTTTACCTCTTAAAGATCCCCCCCTTTTTCGCCTGAAATGACATACCCAAATCTAACTGCCTGTAGCTCAGGACCTGTAGCAAGCATATTATTGATACCATTTGAAAGGAAACACTTTGAAGTTTGTGGAAATGTTAAATTGTTGTAGGAGAACATAACACATTCGATCTGGTAAAAGATAATTCAAAGAAAAAAACATGGTAGGTAGGTAATGATCCTCAGCACAAGGACGTCGTTTACTGAGGCGGAGCTCATTCGAGATTGAGGGCAAATCTGGTTGATAACGCGTCAGACAGCAGGAAGATTTGTGAAGGATTAAATACAAATATTGGACTACATTTTTTTTTCTTCTTCTGTTATGGAGTTTGAAAATGCACTGCATATGGTGGGCCATATGAAAACTTGATTAAGTGGCCCACCAGGCCCGGTGAGCTCAGCAGATGTTGCCGGGCCAGCAGGCAGCTCTTAATGTCGAGTCCTGCAGTCTCTCGCTAATCCATTCCCTGTATTCCATGTCATGTGCCAAAAACAAAACGCCACCTGCTGGAGAAGATAGATTTTTGGCCCAGTTAGCCCTCTCGCTTCGCCACTTCCTCTCTTGTGTGACTCACAAATGTACGTTCATTACTATAGCTCCCGCCTTGGGACAGAGTAATTTTGTAAGTACCGGATCTCGATGGCAAGACTCATAATTCACTCAAATTATGTCAAAATCGGGTCAGTGGACGGACAAACGGAGAACCATCCACTGTCCCCTCTCCGATTTCATTGTGGGGGACAATAATACACTGTAATAGCAGAGCAATGTTTTTGAAACAGCTGAAATATATGTGCATTTTCCTAATATTAGAAACTTGTTTTATTGAGTTTTTACCTGAAAGTAAGAGCCAGTTACTCTGAAATTGACGCTGTAGCTTTAAGGGAATCTCAACACATCATTTTATTTAAAAGAAAACAGGCAGGAATGCAAGTAGCAACTCGCCAGTGAATTGACAAGTTTTTAAGTCACACTGTTTCCCATGTAATGATTTGCATGATATTGATTAAATTATGCTTGGTTTGTTCTAAGGTAAATTGTTCAGCTAACTAACTACCTAGCTAACTTAGCTAGTACGTTAGTATGTGAGGAGGATGCAGACATTTTGTTTACCAAGCTCTGTATAATATGAATGACACTGTATGATAACTGTACTGTATTTTTACATTCGTATGAGGGGTACATTTTTACAATGCTGATGTTACTTGAGGAATCAAATGTTATTAGCTAGCTAACGTTAGCTATAGCTTGCTAGCTGCTGTACCACATTGGCTGTGTTATTGTCTTCAAACTAAATGAGTGTATGGGCAATTAAATAAACCATTTAGATGTCTGTACATGCTTTTGAATTGTTGCATTATTCAAGAGTGTAATATGGTTTTGTGGCATTAAGTAAGAGTGTAATATGGTAGATGAAAAGTTGCTCGCATAGCTCGGTGAATAGTTTACACGCTTAAAAGGCTCGTTACATTTTGACAGGAAAATGGTCCAATTCATAAACTTATCAAGAGAACATCCCTGGTCATCTCCACATAAAACTGCTGAACAATGGTTGAGTATTGGTTTAGCATACACTAACACTGTAATGGATAGTTTGACTGCATTCACTATGAAAACTGAAGTCATGGTAAAATAAAACGCATTACACGAGTACATGACTCAAAGTCCTTGTCCCGTTTTATAAAGTTAAAGACGGCAGCCCTTGGCCCATTTTATAGAATAAAAGGCTCAATGGTTGCTCGACCTTGCAGTATTCAGTAGGGGGAGCTCTCGTTTTTCCCCTGCCCTAGTTTCTCTCCCTGTTGTCTTGGATTTAGTGCTGCAGTGTAGAAAATCGGGCCACTGTCTGCCATATTAGCTGGCTGCTGGATACAACGGTAAGGAACACACTCCCCGGTAAATGCCTTACAGTAAGGGAAGAGCCCAAAGCTAAACGAACGCAGTTGATATGTGAAGTGTTGTTCGATTATTTGTAACGTTTTTTTATGGCATGGTTATTCATACTGAGAGAATGGTGATATGATGAAGTCAACAACTTCCTTTCTGTGCACTGTACGTGATCCTGTTCATAATTATTTTTATTGAATGCTTTTTAAAAACGTTTTTAAAGCTTTTACAATGTTTTAGCACGTAACCAATTGCTTTATAAAGAGACGCATACAAATCATCTCACCACTTACACTAGGCTAAGGATTAGAATGAATTTAGGCTACTCAATAAGGAGGACAGTTGTTTACATGGCATGTACAGAGGCATAACTAACCAAAGGTTAACCTGAGGTTAATTAATGATTCTAGACTGAAACTGAAAGTGTCTCAAATGTATACTTTATGAACTGTGTAATAAACACTGTATGATAAACACTACTGTGTTTAAGCTTTCTTCTCTATGTCTTCCACAGGCTTTTTTCTCATTGTGCATTTACATCAACAACACACTCGCCTGCCCACCCTCAGATATCCTGACGTTCATCATGGGGCAGTTGTTGGCCTCAGAACAGGAGCAGTCGGAGGCTCAGGTTGCTGTTGGCTCTCTGCTCTACTCCTCCATGTTGGAGGCCGGTGCTCTGCCTGATGTTGCCGTCGACCACTATCTGCTAGCTAATCCAGACAGCCTGGACTCCAGGGCCCACCTACAGGACCACCTCCGCCAGCTGCAGGGGCACGTAGGTAACCGGGCGCCCACCTACCTGAAGGAGCTGATCAGCCGCCTGGTCGCTTTCTCTGACGAGCCCAAGGTTGCAGGCCTGGTGGGCTTTGTGGTCTCCATGGTGATGGAGACGGCATATGCCTCGTCCAGGGGGTCAGTGAGGTCAAGGGGTTGCCAAGTCGAGGAACGGCGAGCGGAGCTCCAGGACGTTATGGAGGAATACCTCAAGCGCTGCCGGATGCACTTGAAGGATGAGCAGAAGCTGAGAGAAGACACCCAGCGTCTGGAGGGCCAGCTGAGCTACTTGCTGACCCAGCTGAAGAACACCATGCTCAGGGAAGGCCCCAGCTCCAAGGCCCTGAAGCACTGGGCCAGCGGCGCCGCCTTTCACACGCAGATGCTGCTGCACCTGACCAGGCTAGAGCAGAGAGGAGACCCGCTGGTCGTCCAGGCTGCAATGGAGCAGTACCAAGAGGACTTCAGAGAGATTCTACCTGCGTACAGATGCTACAAAGCCAGTACGGTGACTGTGATAAAGTGTAGGGGAGGGCTGCAGACCGGGGAGGATCCTCTGACTGAGGGGAGTGTGACTGGGTTCACTGTGGTGGATAAAGAGTTAGGGAAGAGTGTGAGTGTACCCCTACCTGAGGACGCTCCCCCTGGCTTTGTCCTGATCACTTCAGATATGTGTGCTCAAGCCTATTTAGAGCGATTGTTCTCTCCACAAGGCCCCATAGCAGAGCTGGAGAGGTACTTTCTCAACAGCAGAGAGAGTCTACGCATGAAGTTGATGGTACAAGAACCAACGGACCCCAACGAGAGGCTGAGCATAGTGGAAACAGAACCCGTAGACAGAAGATAGCACATGTTCATGTTGACTTTCATACAGGCAAAGGCAAGATGCAAAATCCACAGAACTGAACGAACACTCTTGACTAAATGTGCATTTATTGTATTGTATGTATGATCAAATGTTGAATAATAATCTGGTTTATTCAATGCTAATGTTCTCCTATGACTTTCTGAGAAAATATATTATAAAAGCACATGAATAATTCCTTCCCACGCAAATCAATTGTTATAATGCGAGAAACTAATTGTACAGACACAAATGGCAAAAGTAGCACAGTTCACAGTACTTAATTGTCTATGGTATTGAAAGGGATGCTTGAGTGCAGGTTTGAATTGATTTCTTCATGCTTTGTGGAAGTGGTTCTTTCTTACTTTGTCCTCACATTCAGTTCAATAACCTTTTCTACAGCTTTTGTAGAGTGCTCGGAAGCAACAGCTGATTCTTTGAAACTAAACTCTTAATGGTTTTGCTGCTGCCATGGCTGAATGTAATGTAGGAATGTGTCAAACTTTATCGAGGCCTGTCAAATTGAATGCCATTTGAGTCACACTTCATTGCTACAATTACAAGTCAAAGTGAGAGACAGAGCTGCTCTCCTAATGCTACGTGATTAGTACTCTACACTTTCTAAAGCTCTCTCTTTTCTCGATCTCCATCCCATTCTCTTTCTCTTTTCTCTCCTCCCTGCCTCTCTCTGTCACGTAGCATTAGCTATCCATGTGAGGTGGGCCTGTGAGCCAACACTGCCAGAGGAACAGAGTTGGGCTCTGTGATGTCACTGCGCAGAACTGCCACCTTTAACACCCTACTCTGACATCTCAGCCACTCTTACTGTAACTCAAATCCTCCTTTTCAGAGTTAGTTACTTAGAGGGGGGCTACCAGACTTTTAAACTTAGCACCCAGCAGAGATACCCTGTGGTGTCACATGTAATGTATAATGTTTCTGAAAGGCCAAAGGGTGTGTTTTTGTCATTATAGATAGTCACGCTCCACTGCAGTAGCTATGTCTTCTCTTAGTGTTAGCAGAGAGGGGTGTGTGTAGTGTTATCCATCTATCCTTGGGGTATTCACACACACACACACACACACACACACCCCTGCTGGATGCTTATCCCTTAGCTTACCATTCTGACCCCCCCCATGGTAATGATGGTGGACTAGAAGATGTCACTGGGCCTTCTGCCGCACCTTGCTGGTCTCCCTAGGCAGACTGGTTGCCTCCTACATTAACAATGTTCCGACATACACATGTACACAGATACAAGAATCGGTTGGTTTAGTTGGAAATTGATGTGCAGGAAAACCATCCAGAGCCGTTTCCGTTTGTGCCCTGGTATAAACACCGTTGTACAGACAGTGTACAACAGTGTGGACAGAGTAACTCATTCCAGGCACAGCCACACAACCTTTGGCATACAACCATGACTTATTCAACATTTTGTTGTGTTACAGCCTGAATTCAAAATGGATGAAATATTCTCACCCATCTACACTCCAATACCCCACATGAAAACAGATTTTTGCAAATCTATTGATAATGAAGTACAGAAATATCTCATTTACATAAGTATTCACACCTCAGTTAATACTTTGTAGAAGCACCTTTGGCAGCGATTACACTTGTGACTATTTCAGTGTAAGTCTCTAAGAGCTTTCCACACCTGGATTGCACAATATTTGCCCATCATTCTTCCTCTCTGGCAAATGAGTTAGGAAGGACACCTGTATCTTTGTAGTTATTGGCTGTATAGATACAGCATCCAAAGTGTAATAAATAACATCACCATGCTCAAAGGGATATTTTTTTGTTGCCATCTACCAATAGTTGCCTTCTTTGTGAGGCATTGGAAAACCTTCCTGGTCTTGTGGTTGAATCTATGTTTGAAATTCACTGCTTGAATGAGGGACCTTACAGATCATTGCATGTGCGGGATACAGAGATGAGGTATTCATTCAAAAATCATGTTAAACACTATTATTGCACACAGAGTAAGTCCATGCAACTTATGTGACTTGTTAAGCAAATGTTTACTCCTGAACTTATTTAGGCTCGTCATAACAAAGGGGTTGAATACTTATTGATTCAAGACATTTAAGCTTTTCCATTTTTCAATCATTTGTAAAAATAAAAAAATAAAAAGAATCTAAAGCATAATTCCACTTTGACATTATGAGATATTGTGTGTAGGCCAGAGACAAAAAATTCCGGCTGTAACACAACAAAATGTGGAAAAATTCAAGGGGTGAGAATACATTCTGATGGCTCTGTAGATGTTTTAGAAAGGTTGTAAGTGGCTTTGCCATAGGTTCACAAGATCACATCCCTCACTCTAGCACCCCAGACAGATAGCTTCTCAAACAGATGCATTTAAAAACAGTTTATTAACATGCGCTGTTGAGTACACCTTCCTTCCTGACTTTGTCTGGTCCTTTACTTTATGACACAGGACACATAGATCTCTGTCCTAGATGTGCTGTCTTAATCATTTTAGTGCCGGCTATGGCTGTTATTTTCAGGGCTGACAATGCAGCCTGTCGGAGGACTGTTTGGTCTTTTGTCTCTGGAATGAAAGTGATATTAAAGTATTATTTTCCCCTGCTGGGGGGATAGTTCATGTTGCAGATTAAACAATAAAAGGATGAGATATCTTCAGAGATCAGTGTGATGCATGATATTTATTCATCTAGAATGGGAATGGAGGTATGTACAGTGCATTTGGAAAGTATTCAGACCCCTTGACTTTTTCCACATTTTATTATGTTACAGCCTTATTCTAAAATTGATAAAATATATATTTTTTTCCCACTCATCAATCTGCACACAATATCCCATAATAACAAAGCAAAAACAGCTTTTTAGAAGTGATTACAGCCTCGAGTCTGGAGTTTGACGCTACAAGTTTGGCACACCTGTATTTGGGGAGTTTCTCCCATTCTTCTCTGCAGATCCTCTCAAGCTCTGTCAGGTTGAATGGGGAGCATCACTGCACAGCTATTTTCAGGTCTCTCCAGAGATGTTCGATTGGGTCCAGGCTTTAGCTGCGCCACTCAAGGACATTCAGAGACTTGTCCTGAAGACACTCCTACGTTGTCTTGGCTGTGTGCTTAGGGTTGTTGTCCTGTTGGAAGGGGAACCTTCACCCCAGTCTGAGGCCCTGAGTGCTCTGGAGCAGGTTTTCATCAAGGATCTCTCTGTACTTTGCTCCATTCATCTTTCCCTCGATCTTGACTCTCCCAGTTCCTGCCGCTGAAAAACATCCACACAGCATGATGCTGCCACCACCATGCTTCACCGTAGGGATGGTATTGGCCAGGTGATGAGCGGTACTTGGTTTCCTCCAGACGTGATGCTTGGCATTCAGGCCAAAGAGTTCAATCTTGGTTTCATCAGACCAGAGAATCTTGTGTCTCATGGTCTGAGAGTCCTTTAGGTGCCTTTTGGCAAACTCCAAGTGGGCTGTCATGTACATTTTACTGAGGAGTGGCTTCCGTCTGGCCAGTCTACCATAAAGGCCTGATTGGTGGAGTGCTGTAGAGATGGTTGTCCTTCTGGAAGGATCTCCCATCACAACAGAGGTACTCTGGAGCTCTGTCAGAGTGACCATTGGGTCCTTTGTCACCTCCCTGAACAAGGCCCTTCTTCCCCAATTGCTCAGTTTGGCCAGGCAGCCAGCTCTAGGAAGACTCTTGGTGGTTCCATACTTCTTCCATTTAAGAATGATGGAGGCCACTGTGTCTTGGGGACCTTCAATGCTGCAGACATTTTTTGTGCCTCGACACAATTCTGTCTCGGAGCTCTACGGACAACTCCTTCAACCTCATGGCTTGGTTTTTGCTCTGACATGCACTGTCAACTGTGGGACCTTTATATAGACAGCTGTGTGCCTTTCCAAATCATGTCCAATAAATGGAATTTACCTCAGGTGGACTCCGATCAAGTTGTAGAAACATCTCAAGGACGACCAATGGAAACAGGATGCTGAGTCTCGAGTCTCATAGCAAAGAATCCTAATACTTATGTAAGTTATTGCTGTTTCATATATCTTATAAATTAGCAAACATTTCGAAAAACCTGTCATTATGGGGTATTGTGTGTAGATTAATGAGGAAAAACATGTATTTCATCCATTTTAGAATAAGGCTGAGAGAGAGGACTGTGTGGGAATACGCACCTGTGAATTCTAGGTGTGTTTGTGTCATTCACTAGTGCTCTTCATTCCATACAAGAAGGGAGCTTGTAAGCCTGAAATCAGGCAGGTCAGAGCACCACACCACATGTATCACACTATCTTAATCAGGATAAATGGGATGAATTTATATCTAATCTTCCATAACAGATTTGCCAATCTGTGAAGATGTGTCATGTGCTGCAAATCTAATGAGATCAGTGCGGATAATCAATTAACAGGTCATATAATCCATGAAGATGGTATATGATGAGAGATTTGCAAGTATTACAATACTTTTGTAAAATAGTGGAGCAGAGGGTCAGGTAGTGACAGATAACGACTAGAAATAAATGGAAAGGCAAGCAGAAATAACCTCCCAAAACGATACATGTTTATGTTTTTAAAAGTTCTACAGATGTTCAGTCTTTTTATCTCTTTAGCCCTCTAAGGTCTCATGGCCTGTCAGCTCTGTAGAGGCTAAAGTAATGACTGTGTGATGTTTACTAATGCAGTGTCTGGGTTAGTCCTTGGTCTTGAAGCTTCTCCAGAGCAGTGCTCTTCTTTTATTAACACCATTCATCTCTTCTTCTCTTCATTAACCTCATGCCTTCCTCTTTTCTCTGTGGTGTTGTTGTGGTTAATGACCAAGGCCTCACACACACACACACACACAGCGGGTGACACTAGCTTTGCAAGTCTTACCAGCGCCTTAACATGAGGGCCATGATGCTCTGTTGTTTTGGTATCATGTCTGCGATCCAGAGAGGTTGAAAATAACAAAGGTTAAGACAACGTAATAATTCCATGCGAAACGCTCGAAAATGAACAAATTCATTTGACTAGCGCCGTTGCGTTTTAGTATTGAAAACGTAACCAACGGTGGGGAAATCAAGTAATAAAGTGTCTGTATTATTCCAACCTCAGTGTGGAAATATATATATGTAAAACACAGATATATCACATTTCTGACTGCACTGGGCCTTTAATGAGATCGACAGCACGCTATTATTTTTCCACAATGCAAACCCCAAATACTTGAATGTTGAGAGCCCTCATCAAACATATACTCAAACATTGAGAGCCTTTATCATACAAGAACAACCTTCACTCTGCATTTCTAATCATGTATACCCAGAATTGGCGGTCAGTGCCGTTTAATATGAGGGAGGACGATAACTTATTTTGGAGCGTGGCCTTATTTCTATTACAGCATATTGAATGACTCTCATTATATTCTATTCACCCAGCTCAATGTAACATTTCTAGGTTCAGGCTACTACGTGATACTCAAACTTCCCCATTACCCAACATGAGGTTGCTACATCCCAGTCTATGAATGAAAGTTTAAGATGAAGTTTGAGTAATCGAGGTGACAGACATTGACACATTCAATACCACCTTGCACATTCTTGCCTGCATCTAGCTGATCTAGGGTGTAATCATTAATCCAACAGTTGGTATGTTTATCCACGTTTCGTTCCATTAGCTTCTGTATGAAGAAAAGTTTTTCAACAGAATTGGCAGAATTAATACACCCCTGATCACACACAAACACAGTACACTTTCATAGCATCCACATACAAACAGCATGATCCCTTTGATCGTTGTATAATTTCTTCTCGCATCTACACGCTCTCCTCCTTTTACCTTTTTCCTTCGTTTGTGTACTTCAGTGCACAACACATCAGCTGTCTGTGACCAGACGAAAAAACATTTCCAAGCCAAATCTTCATATCATAACTGCTACACACAGCCTACAACGTTGCCACCATATTATAACGTCATAGTCAACATAGCTACTAGAACTGACGTGTAAGTAAACCCGCTACAATCATGCAGTACAGTGTACAGCCAGCAATTAGTTTAGCAGTTACACCGGCTGTCCCCAGTGGCAATAAATTAATACAACCAAAAGCTTACCTTGACTTGGAAGTGTTCCAGTCTTGGA
>NC_068456.1:24270215-24447715 GCF_023373465.1 Oncorhynchus keta
TATGTTTACTTTGTTATGTCTAATTTATGAGACTAGGCTGGACTGAAACATAACAAAATGTGGAAAAAGTCAAGGGGTGTGAAAACTTTCTGAAGGCACTGTAGACTATGTCAATCTTGACCAACAGAAAATACACTCTTCCCTATCTTGTAGGCCTATCCAGTATCAAAGGCTTTTTGGTGTTTTGTATCAGATGGTTCTTTCCATTCATCAAATGGCCGCTGCACAATTTGGATGGATTTATTGATTGATGAATTTTATTTGTCAGTTAAAAAAATGCATATACAAAGTACAACCATTTTTTAAAGGGATTTCACAATAACAGCTGGATTTATTTCCATTATGCTTCCTATTTTCTTTTACATAAATACATGTACAATTCCATAGATACAGACACATTACAGAGAAACAGACAAAACAATGCTTGACCTCCAGGTGAGTATGAGGGGGGAGTTTAAGGACAATTGTTACAAGCTTGTTTTGGCTGGTAAGTAGCTTATTCTTTAGATGTTTGGGGCTGCTGAACCATGATGTGCAGGCATAATCAAAGTGACACTGGACTATCGTACTTGCCACAGCATGAGTGGAACGTTGGTTTTAGAATTGGGGGAGGGGGGCATAACTTGACGAGGGGTCCTCCCATTTTTGGGGTCATCTAAAGCTCCTTTCCTGCATTTCTACACAATCTAATATGACCCATGGCCCTTCTAGCCGTCTCTATTTAGAACAACAAAAAGTCAGCAAAAATGCCCACAGTCATCAAGCTAGGTAAGAGATGATTAAATATGTTTAACCTGTTAGTCCTATAGGGGCAGTATTTCATTTTTGGATAAAAAGACGTGCCCGTTTTAAGCGCAATATTTTGTCACGAAAAGATGCTCGACTATGCTTGGATGCTTGATAGTTTTGGAAAGAAGACACTCTGACGTTTCCAGAACTGCAAAGATTTTCACTGTGAGTGCCATAGAACAAAATCTACAGGCAAAACCAAGATGTTTGAGTGACCAGGAAATCAACAGGATTTCTGGAGGCACGTTTTCCATGATCTCCTTATATGGCTGTGAATGCGACAGGAATGAACGGACACTTCCTATCGTTTCCCCCAGGTGTCTGCAGCATTGTGACGTATTTGTAGGCATATCATTGGAAGATTGACCATAAGAGCCTACAATTACCAAGTGTCCCGCACGGTGTCTGCGTGGAAATTGGTGCGCAAAAGTCAGGTACCAGTATTTTTCCATCCGAATCAGAGAAGAATGCACGCTTCCAGGGAAGGCATTTCAATGAAGAGATATATGACAAAACACCTTGAGGATTGATTCAAACAACGTTTTCCATGTTTCAGTCGATATTATGGAGTTAATTCGGAAAAAAGTTTGACGTTTAGGTGACTGAATTTTCGGTTAGTTTCGGTAGCCAAATGCATAGTAACAAAACGGAACGTTGTGTCCTACACAAGCATCTTTCAGGAAAAACTGGACATCTGCTATGTAACTGAGAGTCTCCTCATTGAAACATCTGAAGTTCTTCAAAGGTAAATTATTTTATTTGATACCTTTGCTGGTTTTTGTGAATGTTGCGTGCTAAATGCTAACGCTAAATGCTAAGCTAGCTATCACCACTCTTACACAAATTGTTGATTTTCTCTGGTTCTAAAGCATATTTTGAAAATCTGAGACGACAGGATTGTTAAGAAAAGGATAAGCTTGAGGACAGGCATATTTATTTCATTTCATTTGCAATTTTCAGAAATCGCTAATGTTGCGTTATGGTAATGAGCTTGAGGCTGTAGTCACGATCCCGCATGCGGGATGGGGCGGCCTAAGAGGTTTTAAGTGATTGATAAGACTGAACCAGATCCATGGTAATTAATGAGGTAAGAGGCGGCAGGATAGCCTAGTGTTTAGAGCGTTGGACTAGTAACCGAAAGGTTGCAAGTTCGAATCCCCGAACTGACAAGGTACAAATCTGTCGTTCTGCCCCTGAACAGGCAGTTAACTCACTGTTCCTAGGCCGTCATTGAAAATAAGAATTTGTTCTTAACTGACTTGCCTAGTAAAATAAATAAAAAATTATTAAATGTATTTAAGTGAGTGATAAGACTGAACTAGATCCATGATAATTAATGAGGTAAGAGATCATTATTAAATGTATTTAAGTTATTGATAAGACTGAACTAGATCCATGATAATTAATGAGGTAAGAGATCATTATTAAATGTATTTAAGTTATTGATAAGACTGAACTAGATCCATGATAATTAATGAGGTAAGAGATCATTATTAAATATGTTTAAGTGATTGATGTGACTGAACTAGATCCATGATAATTAATGAGGTAAGAGATTATTATTAAATGTATTTAAGTTATTGATAAGACTGAACTAGATCCATGATAATTAATGAGGTAAGAGATGATTAAATATGAATATGTTTAAGTGATTTATAAGACTGAACCAGATCCATGATCATTAATGAGGTAAGAGATGATTAAATATGTTTAAGTGATTGATGTGACTGAACTAGATCCATGATAATTAATGAGGTAAGAGATTATTAAATATGTTTAAGTTATTGATATGACTGAACTAGATCCATGATAATTAATGAGGTAAGAGATTATTAAATATGTTGAAGTTATTGATAAGACTGAACTAGATCCATGATAATTCAATAATCATTGTTGTGTTGCACCTTTAACCAATAGCTTAACAAATGCCCAGCCAGCCCGCCCAGCCAGCCCGCCCAGCCCGAGCCGCCTGCACGCCCAGCCAACCCGCCCAGCCAGCCCGAGCCGTCTGCACGCCCAGCCAGCCTGCCCGCCCAGCCTGCCCGCCCAGCCAGCCCGCCCAGCCAGCCCGCCCAGCCAGCCTGCCCAGTCAGCCCGCCCAGCCTGCACGTCCAGCCTGCACGTCCAGCCAGCCCGCCCAGCCAGCCTGCCCAGCCTGCACGCCCAGCCAGCCCGCCCAGCCAGCCTGCCCAGCCAGCCCGCCCAGCCAGCCCGAGCCGCCTGCACGCCCAGCCAGCCCGAGCCGCCTGCACGCCGAGCCAGCTCGCCCAGCCAGCCCGAGCCGCCTGCACGCCCAGCCAGCCCGCCCAGCCAGCCCACCCAGCCAGCCCGAGCCGCCTGCACGCCCGACCCCCACCAGTCTAGTAAATTTAACAATTTTAATTGTTTTTTTTATGTCTCAAGAGAAAGGTTTGAAAACAAGAGTTTAATAAAAACACACTTAAACCTACACATGAACACACAGAAACAGTACATCCTCCACATAATTCATATCATAGGCTTAATATTACTTTAGAGCTCCTTTGACTTGCACATAATATAGCTGGGTCACCTCGTCCTGCCCCTAGGGGTCCACGACCCTGCAGCGCCCCAACCCAAACCCCCCCCACTCAGCTTTAGGATATTAGTGAAACATTCATTATTGGTTTCAGGTGTGTTAGGCCAAGGCCAGAGTGACAACCGACAGTACGGCAGACCCCCAGGGCCAGGACTGAGCAGGCCAGCACCCATTGCCTAAAAAGGTATCACCCCTGACGTGGGCATGTTTTCATCCAGACCTTATGAAACTTGCACAGTACACCCTTAATCCTCTAATAAATCAAATCTAGTGATACATAACTTGGCATTTCTTCCATCCATTGTGGGAGGATAACCAACCTTCTAATTAATGGCAATGCATTTACTAGCTGCTTTAAATGCTAGGTTACACAGTTTCTTCTGATAGATCTCCAGTATCAACATTTCAAAGCAAACAAAAACAGGGAGAAAGGAGAATCTGTAGACATGGTGAGATAAAAGAAGATACTCTTTGCCAGAATTCAGCCCGCCTTCACAAGACCATAACATATGCAAATATGCCCCCTTTTGTGTTTTACACCTCCAGCAGAATAATACATTTCTGAGTGCATGATATTCAGTTTCCCTGACATATAGTAGGTTCTATGGATGGTCTTAAACTGCAGTAATTTAAGTCTGAGATTATATGAACATGACTGGGCATTCTAACACATCTGTATCCATTCATCATCATCGATAGTGTCTCCCAGGTCTTCCTCACACTTTTGTTTTACATGTTTTGCTGGCTTGTCCAGTGTTTGCTGCACAGAGAGAAAAAAGTGTTGTGTTTGCAAAAGTTCACCTCTGCGCTGTCACAGACTGGTCTTCCCTGGCTGACTGACCCTGATGTGACCCCTTTCACCATCTGATCCTGTTCAGATGAGGCATGACAAAGAACTATCTTGGTGTACATTTATACATTATATTATCCAAGAATAGAATCAATGGTTCAATGATTGAAATGACCATTATTCCCAGATACTGAAAATGGCGCCGACAGAGATGGTAGCCTCACTTTGAGTTCTTAGGAAACTAGGCAGTATTTTGTTTTTATTATATTTTGTATTATTATAGTTATTATTATATTATAGTATTATTTTTTGCATTGTTACCCCAGAAAATCTTAAGTCTTATTACATACAGCACGGAAGAACTATTGGATATAAGAGCAACGTCAATTTACCAACGTTACCACCAGGAATACGACTTTCCCTAAGCGGACCCTCTGTTCGGACCACCACCCAGGACAATGGATCTAATCCCAGTAGCCGACTGAAAACAACGACTCCGCAGAATGGGCAGATGGATCGGCCTCCTGGTCAGGCTCTGTAGATGTGCACATCACCGCTCTTGGGTATACTACTCATGTACCAATGTCCAGTCTCTTGACAACAAGGTAGACAAAATTTGAGCAAAGGGTTGCCTTCCAGAGAGACATCAGAGGTGTAACATTCTCTGTTTCACAGAAACATGGCTCTCTCGGGATATCCTGTCGGAATGGTTTCAGCCACGGGGCTTATCCATGCATCGTGTCGACAGAGATAAACACCACTCTGGGAAGAGGAATGGCGGGTGTGTATGCTTTATGATTAACAACTCATTGTGTAATCATAACAACATACAGGAACTCAAGTCCATCTGCTCACCCGACCTAGAATTCTTTAAAATCAAATGCCAGCCATTTTACCTACAAAGAGAATTCTCATCAGTTATAGTCACAGCTATGCACATTCCCCCTCAAGCAAACACCAAGATAGCCCTCAATGAACTTCACTGGACTCTATGTAAACTTGAAACTATATATCCGGAGGCTGCATTTCTTGTAGCTGGGAATTTTAACAAAGCAAATGTGAGAACAAGGCTACCTAAGTTCTATCAGCATATTGATTGCATGACACGCAGGGCTAATACTCTTGACCGCTGCTACTCTAACTTCCGCGATGCATACAAAGCCCTCCCCTGCCCTCCCTTTGGCAAATCCGATCACGACGCCATCTTGCTCGTACCGTTTCATAGGCAGAAACTCAAACAGGATGTACCAGAGACAAGAACCATTCAGAAGCCACTCTTCAAGATTGTTTTGGTCACACGGACTGGAATATGTTCCAGTCATCCTCAGAGAACAACATTGACCTATATGTTGACTTGGTGAGTGCATTTATAAAGAAGTGAATTGGAGATGTTGTACCCACTGTGACTATTAAAATCTACCCTAACCAGAAACTGTGGATGGATGGCGGCATTCGTGCAAAACTGAAAGCACGATCCACCGCATTTAACCATGGAAAGAGGTCTGGAAATATGGCTGAATATAAACAGTGTAGTTATTCCCTCCTCAAGGCAATCAAACAAGCCAAATGCTGGTACATGGAAAAGGTGGAGTCGCAATTCAACGGCTCAGACACGAGATGTATGTGGCATGGCTTTACAGGAAATCACATACTACAGAAACATAAACAACCATGTCACGAACAACGACGTCACGCTTCCAGACAAACTAAACACCTTCTTTGCTCGCTTTGAGGATAACACAGTGCCACCGTCCCGGTTCACTAACAAAGACTGCCACCCCCTTCTCCATGGCTGACGTGATTAAAACATTTTAACATTTTAACCCTCGCTAGGCTGCTGGCCCAGACGGCATCACTAGACGCGTCCTCAGAGCATGCGTAGACCAGCTGGCTGGTGTGTTTACATACATATTCAATTACTCCCTATCCCAGTCTGTTGTCCCCACATGCTTCAAGATGGCTAGCATTGTTCCTGTTCCTGAAGGCAGTTAACTGAACTAAATGGCAACCGCCCTGTAGCAATCACTGTCATCATGAAGTGCTTTGAGAGGCTAGTCAAGGATCATATCACCACCACCTTACCGGCCACCCTAGACCCACTTCAGTTTGCATACCGCCCCAACAGGTCCACAGATGACACAATCGCCATCACACTGCACACTGCCCTATCCTATCTGGACAAAACTATGACCTTTGTAAGAATGCTGTTCATTGACTACAGCTCAACACCATACTACCCTCCAAGCTCATCATCAAGCTGGAAGACCTGGGTCTCAACCCTGCCCTGTGCAACCGGGTCCTGGACTTTCTGATGGGTTGCCCCCATGTGGTGAAGGTAGGAAACAACATCTCCACTTTGCTGACCCTCAACACTGGAGCCCCACAAGTGTGTGTGCTCAGCCCTCTCCTGTACTCCCTGTTCACCCACGACAGTGTGGCCATGCACGACTCCAACTCAATCATCAAGTTTACAGACAACATAACAGTAGTGGGCTTGATCACCAACAACGACGAGACAGCCTACAGGAAGGAGGTGAGGGCACTTGGAGTATGGTGTCAGGAAAACAACCTCTCACTCAACATCAACAAAACAAAGCAGATGATCGTGGACTTCAGGAAACAGCAGAGGGAGCACCCCCCTATCCACATTGAAGGGACAGCAGTGGAGAAAGTGGAAAGTTTGAAGTTCCTGGGCCTTATCCATCACAGACAAACTGAAATGGTCCACCCACACAGACAGTGTGGTGAAGAAGGTGCAATAGCGCCTGATAAACTTTTTCATATGCACAATCGAGAGCATCCTGTCGGGCTGTATCACAGCCTGGTACGACAACTGCACCACCCTCAACCACAAGGCTCTCCAGAGGGTGGTGCGGTCAGCACAACGCATCACCTGGGGCAAACTACCTGCCCTCTGTGACACTTACAGCACCCAATGTCACAGGAATGTCAAAAAAAAGATAATCAAGGACAACAACCACTCAGGCCACTGCCTGTTCATACCGCTATCATCTAGAAGGCGAGGTCAGTACAGGTGCATCAAACCTGGGACCGAGAGATTGAAAAACAGCTTCTATCTCAAGGCCATCAGACTGCTAGACAGCAACCAGTAACTCAGAGAGGTTGCTGCCTACATTGAGACCCAATCACTGGACACTTTAATAAATGGATCACTAGTCACTACTTTAAATAATGCCACTTTAATAATGTTTACATATCTTACATTACTTTTATCACGTGTATATACTGTATTTTATACCATCTATCGCACCTTGCCTATGCCACTTGGCCATTGCTCATCCATATACTTATATGTACATATTCTCATTCACCCCTTTAGATTTGTGTGTATTAGGTAGTTGTTGGGGAATTGTTTTATTACTTGTTAGATATTAATGCACTGTCGGAACTAGAAGCATTTCACTACACTTGCATTAACATCTGCTAACCATGTGTATGTGACCAATAAAATGTGATTTGATTTGAGATACCAGACTGTACCCATCAACTCAAGATGGAACTTTGTATATATTCACTGATTCTTACAATAAACTACAAAATTCCCCTGAGCTCCATAGACTGGTCTTCCGTTGCTGTCTGACCTTGCAGGGACACCTGTCACCACCTGATCCTGCTCAGACATGATGAGCATAGTGTTGTCTACTGACTGTGCATCATGGCATTGAAGCCTGCATAGCAGTTTATACCGTGTCAGTGTGAAAAGTAGGGAATTAGCTAGTGAAACTGACAGATCAATAACATTACAGTGCTATACTGATGAGTAAAATTTCACATTGCGCTGAAAGAAAATGTCTGAATATCGGTCTTGAATTGTTCGGCCAATGGTTTCATCATTTGATTAAGGTCAAGTGGGATTGAGGCAAAATTAATAGCTAAAGTTAGTTAACCTGCTAACTAACTACCATTAGCTAACTTTTGGCTAGCTCTAGCTAATGGTACATTAAATTGACTTTTGTTGAAACGGGATAAAACAAAGGCTACAAAACATTTCCATACACAACAGATGTTTGCTCCCTGATAGCTTAGAGGCTAGCTAGTGCTGAACTGTCTGTGGTAGCTACTAGCTAGCTAACTAGCTGCTAGTAGTCTATTCACTTCAGTCGAGAGGGGATGAAACATTATATTAGGTAATGTAACATGTCAGTTACACTACTAGATCATCAATGGGAAAAAATACTCCCCTCCCCCCTGTCAAACAGCATTTACCTTGCCAGCTACACAGTTGAAGTCTACAGTTTATACACACCTTGGCCAAATACATTTAAACTCAGTTTTTCCCAATTCCTGACTGTTAGGGATTTCCTCCTCTTCTTCCGAAGAGGAGAGGCGCAAAGGATCGGAGGACCAATATGCGGTGTGGTAAGTGTCCATGGTTCTTTTAATACGAAATAGTACACATGAACAACTGAATACAACAAACAATAAACGTGGAAAGGCTGTTTAGGTTATCTTTTTTATTTTTATAAAAAATAATTTATTATCTTCAATACCATACATTCTTTACAACTCATAATTTTCATACATACTCAAATAATGGTATTTTAATTAAACTAATTTAACTAAACATAAACCCCAAACAAAACCTCAGGGGAGCATCTTCCCTCCCCGTCACCCTACAAAATACCTTTCCCTATCTCCCCGTCCCTAATCTATCAGCCCTAAACCCCCCTTCCACCTCTCCCGATCAGCATGCTGCCCCCACTTCCTCTCCTCCCTCTTCATCCTCCCCCTCAAATCTCCTTCCACCCTCCTCACTATCCCTTCCACCCCCCAATCTCTCCCTGTCTTCACCATGTTCTGCCTGGCTTCCCACAGCCCCCGTTTAAAGAGACTCATGAGAAGCCAGAGCAGAAACCTGTCCCTATCCGTCCCTCTCGCTCTCCCTACACCTCTCTCTAACCTGGCCCACGTCAATACAAAATCCCCCCTTACCAAACCTAACAACACCCGTGCCCTAGCCCATACTACTCCGGCAAAGGCACAATCCCAAAAGACATGGCGCACAGTCTCCTCCCTGCCACAAGAGGATCTTGGACAGGTGGGGGATTGCACCAAACTATACCGGTACATGATGGAACGTACCGGCAAGCACTTATGGAGGCTCAACCAATTCAGGTCCTTGAGCCTGTTGTCCAGACCCCGCACCTGCACTCCCTCCCAGACCACTTCCGAGATGCCCACTACAGGCGCCGGACTCCCTGCCTTTCTGACCTCCTCGTACAGGTGCCTGTGATCTAAACCTACTCGGGCAACTTCAACCTCAGGGTGCGCACGCAGCCACTTGGCCGCATGACCAAAGTGCCACGGCAGCTGTTCCGCCCGAGGACCCGTGTTAGACCACACCATTACGCTTCTCGCCTGATACGAGAAGAACACCCGCAGGAGGTAACCGGACGGGTGTATCACTGGATGATCAAGCTCCGTTAACAAGAAAGAAACAAAAATTGTGTCCAGCTTGAGGGGGAAATGTGGTACCCCCCTACCTCCCTCCCCGATGGGACAGATCATGCGTGTCCTGGTGACCCACTCGCACCTGCCACTCCACATGAACTGAAACACAAGCCTCACTAGAGGCCTCCTCAGACAAGCCGGCAATGGGTAGATGTATGCCAAATACAAAAGAGACGGCAACACATCCACCTTTAGGACCAGCACTTTGCCCATAAAAGACAAATACCTAGCCTTCCACATTGCTAGCTTCCTCTGTACCACTGCGATACGCATGTTCCAGTTTAGCGTCGCTGAGCCGGAGGTCTCAAAATGGACCCCGAGAATCCTCAGGGCCCCCTCACAGAGAGAGAACCCCCCAGGCACATCCATTCTACCGCGCCATCTTCCGAAAAACTTGACGGAAGACTTTGCATGGTTCAGAACTGCTCCCGACGCTCGGGTGAAATCCCCAAAGATGGCAAGGGACCTTGTTAGGCACGAGTCCTTGCACAGCAGCAAGGAAGTGTCGTCGGCGTACTGCGTCATCTTAACACGCAGAAGAACGAAGAGGAGAGCCGAGAGTGGGCACCCCTGCCTGACCCCAGACGAGAGGTCAAAAACGTCACTCAAGTGACTATTTACACTAACTCGGCACCCCGCTCCGACATATAATGTACGAATCCATCCTATGAACTTCTCCCCAAATCCTAATCGACCGAACACTGAATAAAAAGGATCTATTCACGCGATCAAAGGCTTTCGCCTGATCTAGCGCTGCTACCATTAAAGGCAGTCCTCTATCTTCAACCCAAGCGATGGAGTCCCTGATTAACTGTAGGTTCCATCTAATAGAGCGGCCCTCTACTCCGCACGTCTGATCCTCATGGACGACGTAGGGAAGGGCTGTGCGCAACCGGTCTGCTAAAACCTTTGCAAGTAGCTTGTAATCTACACACAGCATGGTCAACGGCCGCCAGTTGCCAAGGTCTGTTACTTCCCCCTTCTTATATAAAAGTGACAGCACACCAACAGCCATTGATCCCCCCGGGACCCCCGTGTCAAGGATGGCCTTCAAGACTTCGAGGACCACTGGTCCAAGTATACCCCAAAACTTGAGATAAAACTCAGCCGGCAGCCCATCCATCCCAGGCACCTTCCCTTTTCCCATCCTCCTAAGAGCGCTCTCAACCTCTTCTAGTGAAATCTGGGCCACCATCACTTCTCTAATGTCCTCCGGCAACCGCCTGGACAAGTGTTCTAAAAACACATTTCCCTGCTCTACATCTATTTCCATTTCCTTAAATAAACCTTGGAAATGATCAGTTGTCACCCTGACCATATCCTCTGGTTCTCTAACTATACTACCATTTTCTTCCCTAACGCCATGCATTACCTTCCTACTCTGTCTGGCCCTAACTGACTTAAAGAACATAGCAGAACAAGTCTCATTGTGTTCTAGAAAGCCACTATGCGCACGCTCCAGGAAAGCTCGAGCCTTCCGCTCCTGCAACTCCCTGAGCTGCGCCTTTAAGGTTGCGGATCTCTCCCAGTCAATCGACCCGCCGAGGTTGCCTGCCTCGTACTCAAGTTCAATTAACCTTTGGATACGATCCACCTCCCTCCTCTCCTCCCTTTGTTTCCTCTTGCAATACCCTATTATAAAAGCCCTAATCCTCACCTTAACTAATTCCCACCACTCTAACACCCCGTCGCACATGGACCGGAGGCCTTCAAGCCTCCAAAAGAAACCATAAAAACCGTCAACAAAAGCCTGCTCCTCCAGCACATCCCGATCTAACTTCCAGTACCCCCTACCAAAGAGGCAGACTGGCGACCCCACCTGCAGGAGCACCTCGTCGTGATCCGAAAAGAAAACAGGCAACAGCCGCCCAGACAACTTACCCAAAGACCTGGGTACAAAAATATAGTCGAGCCTCCGCTCAACCCCCCTGGAGTTGTGCCATGTAGGACCGGCCATTTTCGGAGTAGTGTGCAGACCACCATATACCAGACCATGGCAAGCCATTAGCCCGGTAATGGCGCCTGCACTGCTATCCCCCCTATTCCTAAATCTGTATCAAAATCCTCCCTATCACTAATTTCCTATTTGTTACACACAGGGGCGTCAGACAGTCCACCATCTCCCTCCTGTCTGCCACCACCTGTGGCCCATACACCACCACTAATCTAAATTTACAATCCCTTATCGTGACATCCACCCCTATAACCCTCCCCTGCATTACCACAAAAGAATCCTCCACTTTTACCTCCCTGTGCCCACACAAAATCCCTACCCCGATGAGTGCACCCCCAATACCCCAAACCGACTCCCCCTTGTCCCACTCCCTCTTAAACCTACTAACATCCCCTCCATCCCTCAGGTGAACCTCCTGTAAAAAACAAAAATCAAACCCCACACCCTCCAAATAACTAAAAACCGCCCTCCTCTTAACAAAATCCCTTAAACCCCTTACATTTAAACTAACAAAAGTAAAATTAGACCCCATGAAAAAATAAAATAAAAACATGTAATACACTCAAATTCTAAACCCAGACAGAAAAAAAACAAAAACAGGAGACTCACCCGATACTCCCCTGCTCCATATCTACCGGTGAGAACACCATCCGTACTCCCGACATCCCCCCCCTCTTCCTCCATCTCACCAACCCAGGATGCAGGAATAGTTTTTGGCTGGTCTACCCCCACACTCCTCCCCCTCCCCAGTGCTGCAGCTGGTTTGGAAAAAAAAATTGGGGAGGCTGAGTCCCCAAACAAAAAACTCCCCACCTCCTCCTGTACCCAGTCCTGAGTCTTGTTAGGTGTGTCCCCACTCAACAGAAGTTGAGGGCCTGGGGAAACCAGCACCAACCCAGAGGTTTCTCCCACCCCCATCACTCTCTTGGCCATCCCCTCCCTCTCACTGTCAGCCAATCGCACCCTCCTCTTCATTCTCTTCTTTGGTGATGGTGGCAGTGGAGAGATACCACCCCCCCCCGCTAGCTCCTCCACCATACCCCTCATCTCTTCCACCAGGGCACTTTCCCCCCAGTCCACTTGCTCTTCCACCGTCTCCTTCTCCACCACTCCTCCCTCGCTTTCTTCTCTCTCATGCTCCTCCACTCGGTTGCCTTCTTCCGCCGCTTTTCCTGGTTCTCCTACTCCCGTGCCTTCCGTTTCCTTCTCTCTTCCATCCGCCGCTTCTTGCTCCTCCTCCTTCCTTGCTGCCTTCCCCTCTGGACCTGTACTCTGGTCATGCATGAGGTGTGCTTCCTTCCCCTCCTCTTCTTCCCCCATCCCCCGCTCCTGCTCCACCCCCAGCCGCATATGACCTCTGACGAGCCGGGCACCCCTGCCACAGGTGTGCTGACGAGCCACACCCATGGCACGTCTTAGGCTTGTCACAATCCCTCGCCTCGTGTTCCTCAGATCCACAAAATCTGCATTTTCTTGTGCTGCACGAGGCGAATATGTGTCCGTAGGCCATACAGCACCTGCAAAATGGGGGCTGACGTGCATAAAACAACGTCCCCCTGTCAGCCCCTAGGGAGAACATAGCAGGAGGATGGAGGTAGCCACCATGTCCCTTTGGGTCCTCTCTGAGGAGGGCCTGGAAGCCTCTCCTCCCATTCCAAAACCCAAGGGAGTCTTTGAGGTGCCTTGCTGAGGAGACGTTATCCATGTATCTCCCCAGAAAAGCCCTCACCTCTTCGTCCTTAATGTAAGGGTTGTAAATGTTGACAGTTACAACCCTAAAGTTATTCTTCGCCAGGCTTGTTATTTCATAGTGGCTCATCGGCCTCTCCGTAAGGAGAATGGCGCTCGTTCTCTTCTCTTCCAAAACAAGGAAAAAAGAAAAAACAAAGTGACTGAGCCTATCTTGTGACAACAAACACAGAGACAGGAACAATCACCCACAAAAATACTCAAAAAATATGGCTGCCTAAATATGGTTCCCAATCAGAGACAACGATAAACACCTGCCTCTGATTGAGAACCACTCCAGGCAGCCATAGACTATTCTAGACAACCCCACTAACCACTATCCCATTACCTACAACAAACCCCTAGACTAAACACACCACATAAAATAACCCATGTCACACCCTGGCCTGATCAAAATAATAAAGAAAACACAAAATACTAAGACCAGGGCGTGACACTGACATTTAATCCTAGTAAAAATTCCCTGTCTTAGGTCAGTTAGGATCACCACTTTATTTTAAGAATGTGAAATGTCAATAGTAGAGAGAATGCTTTATTTAAGCTGTATCTCTTCCATCACATTCCCAGTGGGTCAGAAGTTTACATACACTCAATTAGTACTTGGTAGCATTGCCTTTAAATTGTTTAACTTGGGTCAAACGTTTTGGGTAGCCTTCCACAAGCTTCCCACAATAAGTTGGGTGAATTTTGGCCCATTCCTCCTGACAGAGCTTGTGTAACTGAGTCAGGTTTGAAGGCCTCCTTGCTCACACACACTTTTTCTGTTCTGCCCACAATTTTTTTATAGGATTGAGGTCAGGGCTTTGTGATGGCCACTCCAATACCTTGACTTTGTTGTCCTTAAGCCGTTTTGCCACAACTTTGGAAATATGCTTGGGGTCATTGTCCTTTTGGAAGACCCATTTGCGATCAAGCTTTAACTTCCTGACCGATGTCTTGAGATGTTGCTTCAATATATCTACATAATTCTCCTGCCTCATGATGCCATCTATTTTGTGAAGTGCACCAGTCCCTCCTGCAGCAAAGCACCCCCACAACATGATGCTGCCACCCTCGTGCTTCGTGGTTGGGATGGTGTTCTTCCACTTGCAAGCCTCCCCGTTTTCCTCCAAACATAACGATGGCCATTATGGCCAAACAGTTCTATTTTGTTTCGTCAGACCAGAGGACGTTTCTCCAAAAAGTACGATCTTTGTTACCATGTGCAGTTGCAAACCGTAGTCTGGCTTTTTTATGGCGGTTTTGGAGCATTGACTGCTTCCTTGCTGAGCGGCCTTTCAGGTTATGTCGATATAGGACTCGTTTTACTGTGGATATAGATACTTCTGTACCTGTTTCCTCCAGCATCGTCACAAGGTCCTTTGCTGTTGTTCTGGGATTGATTTGCACTTTTCGTACCAAAGTATGTTCATCTCTAGGAAACAGAAACACATCTCCTTCTTGAGCGGTATGACGGCTGCGTGGTCCCCTGGTGTTTATACTTGCGTACTACTGTTTGTACAGATGAACGTGGTACCTTCAGGCGTTTGGAAATTGCTCCCATGGATGAAACAGGCTTGTGGATGTGTACAATTTTTTTTCTATTTCTATTTTTCCCCCCCATGATGTCAAGCAAAGAGGCACTGAGTTTGAAGGTAGACCTTGAAATACATCCACAGGTACACCTCCAATTGACTCAAATGGTGTCAATTAGCCTATCAGAAGCTTCTAAAGCCATGACATAATTTTTGGGGAATTTTCCAAGCTGTTTAAAGACACAGTCAACTTAGTGTATGTAAACTTCTGACCCACTGGAATTGTGATACAGTGAATAATATGTGAAATAATCTGTCTGTAAACATTTGTTGTAAAAATGACTTGTGTCATGCACAAAGTAGATGCACAAAATAGATGCCAAAACTATAGTTTTTAACAAGAACTTTGTGGAGTGGTTGAAAAACTAGTTTTAATGACTCCAACCTAAGTGTATGTAAACTTCCGACTGTATCAGTCCTTTAAAGAGTAGCCAGTTTTGCTCTGCTTGCTTTTACAGCTCTGAGAAAAAGTGCAACCAACACAGACAGCTGCTGCCTCTGTTTATCTCTCCAGTGCTGGTTCTATACACCAGCCTTTCATAAGCTTTACTTGCACACAGCCTGTCCGCGCACTCCTGTGCCAGAGTGTTTAGGGTGTCTATAGCTAGGTTTCCATCCAATTGGCTACAGATTTTCATGCAAGTATTCTAAAATCTGCATTAAAAAAAATGTGCGCATTTCCTCACCAAAGTTGGGTTTCCATCAAATTGAGCTGATAAAAGCCTATGCGTAAATATGTAGTGCACATAAAAATAACTTTTGCGGTTGAATCGCAGTTTTTTTGTAACTGTATTGCAGAGGTATGTTTTATAGAATCATAACTGCTCGTTACTGAACTGTAGAAGCTGTATGATGTATAGCTCTCTGTCCTGATGTTCTGCCTGATAACCTAGCTGTGTAGTCGCTGGTCTATATCCAGTCAACTGTAGCTTATACGCTGCTTTATGATAGAATCCCACTGATACAGCTATGGGATGAGGACGCTAAATCATCCTACATCATCATCATCTCACATCCAGAGAGCATTCTGCCATCCCAAAAAGTCAAGGCTAGTGACCTGGAAAAGATTGGAGCATCCTGGCACTGAATAGGAGATTGTGCATTGGTAGTAAGAGAGACAGTCAGTCAGTCACACACTGGCCATACAGAGGGGAATGATCATGTACTCTACAGCACTCTTTCCCCAGCAACATATTGCTCTCTCTGGCTGCACTACAATAGACTAGGTCCGTCCCCAATGTTCAACATTATTCCAGCATTTACAGAAGATAATGGAGCCAATAACAGCATTACAAAAAATTATTAACACACCATATATAAAAACAAAGCTCTTAACAAACTTTGACTACAACATTGTAGACCTGACATGATCTATTATCATTACTGTTTAGATGCCTATGGTGACACACCGTGTCTGATTCTACTACTACCTGACATTGACGGGCTGGGGCTTTTGTGGCTCAGAGAGTACAGCACTAGCCTCTGCACCGCAGGATGAAAGGATCCAACCTCTCCTGATAAACCATCAGTATTCTCTGTTTTAGGTGTGTCCACCTGCTGAGGCATTGAGCCGTCCTTGGCCTTTCCCAGAAGGAGTATTTCAGGCTGTCTCAGTCTTAGAGTTGTGGTCAGCAAACTGTCAGTGGGGGAGAAAGACCCATTTAAAGAGTCTAACAGCACCAGCAGAGAGAGATGTGACCCGCTTACTCAAACCCGGCCTGGCTTTCTCAGCAATGTTTGGAATTTCCATCACACACATGCCATTTGGTCCGAGGGTCTTGAGATATGAGGGACTAGTAAACAGTCACCACTCGGCTATAGGGGCTGGCCAGTGACACGACAATCTGTTTTAGGGTGGGGGACTGTCATCCTTTTCTGGGGTTGAACTATTTACTAACTACATTTTACACACAAAATAACAAACTGATACAATACTAGAAGTGAAAGAAACTGTCACTCATGGAAGTTGAAACACAACTTGAAACAGAAGTTGGAGCAGAACTTAATTTGTCACATTTCCTGTATAACCCCTGGATCGATTATTTTTCCACTGACTAACTGGTTCTTTTGTATTTCTGATTTCTGACGGGGCATGTTTTTATTTCCCAGAGATTACATTTATTTTGACATGTCAAACAGACGTCTCTGCTTCCTGTAGATAAAAGCCTGGGCGTCCTTTGAAGTGCCAAGATTTTTGAGCTCGTTCTGTGTAATGTGCATTCACACCTGTCTTCTGAGAGGGCTTCTTTCCTCAAACACGTCTCAGAAAGGGGAGTTAAAGGCTGCAGTACCAATAAGGTGTAACTCTTAACACTCAAATAAGATTATATGACAGAATATCTTCTTTCCCATAGCCACCTAGCTATACAAATAAAGTATTTATTAAAAAATACAAACAATCAATGTGTCACTCACCTTCAGTCGTTCTGACACTCACAAGAAGCATGCAGTTTGAAGTGTGATAGAAAAGATCCGCAGAAAGGGAAAATATAGCTTCTACACAAATGAAATATTACTGTAAGCTGCAAATGGTGTATTACAGTATCCTGCAAGACTTGTGTATATAGATAATGTAGACATTGTTGAAAGGATCACATTAGTTATATTCTTTTGTCCTTTTCCAACATAACAACATTAAAGTGGAACTCTCCGTTAATGAGATGTGTAAATCATTCCAAATAATGAATGCTCTTCCCATTTTAGACATAAAACAAAATGGTATATTAAAGAAAAGAACATTGAGAGGGAGAGAGGAAGAAAGAGGGAGATGGAGAGAGAAGATGGGGGGAGGGAGGGGAGATATAATGAGGGAGGGAGGGCGATAAGGTCCCTCTCTCTACTGCAGTAATTAACAGTATTCTGGGAGAGGCAGAGTGTGACGCCCAATTTCACACTCCGGTTGCTTAACAGTTCTGTCGTTGAGTGGCTCTGTCCCAGACTTCCCTGCAGTAAACCCTCTCCACTTTAAAAACAACAACCTTCATTCAGCTGAGGAAAAGGTTTCCTAAACACACACACACACACACACACACACAAATTCAACTACATCTTCCATCGAATCAGATGGCTTATTCATTACAAAACCATTTGATGTTGCCAATTATTTTAATGCTTATTTCTTTGGCAAAGTGGGCAGACTTAGTTAGGAAATGCCAACAATGAACAGTGAGCAATTGTATTCATGCATAACAAAACTGAAATAATTTTTTAAAAGTTAGTGTGGGAGAGGTGGAAAAATGATTGTTATTGATCAATAATGACAAACCTCCTGGCGTTGACAACTGAGATGGAAAGCTACTGAGGAAGGTAGCTGACTCTAAAGCCACTCTTCTCTGTCAAATATTTAATCTGAGCCTAGAGGAAAGTCTTTGTCCTCAGGCCTGGAGTGAAGCCAAACTAATTCCGCTACCCAAGAGTGGTCAAGAGGCCTTTACTGGTTCTAACAGCATATGCTTGTTGCCAGCTCTGAGCAAACTTTTGGAAAAAAATGTGTTTGACGAAATACAATGCTATTTCTCTGTAAACAAATTAACAAGAGGCATTCAGCATGCTTATAGAGAAGGGCACTCAACATGTACTGACTGACACAAATGACGATGATGATGATTGGTTGAAAGAGATAATAAGAAGATTGTGGGAGCTGTACTGTTAGATTTCAGTGCAGCCTTTGCTATTATTGACCATAAACTGTTTTTGAGAAAACGTACGTGTTATGGTTTTTTAACCTCTGCCATAATCAGAGCTATCAGAATAGAACTCAAAGGGGTTTCTTTAATGGAAGCTTCTCTAATGTCAAACATATAAAGTGTGGTGTACCGCAGGGCAGCTCTCTAGGCCCTCTAGTCTTTTCTATTTTTCCCAAAGACCGGCCACTGACATTTAACAAAGCATGTGTCCATGTATGCTGATGATTCAACCATATATGCATCAGCAACCACAGCTGGTGAAGTCACTGAAACCCTTAACAAAGAGTTGCAGTCTGTTTTGGAATGGGTGGCCAGTAATAAACTGAGCATCTCTAAGACAAATAGCATTGTATTTGGTACAAATCATTCCTTAAGTTCTAGACCTCAGCTGAATCTGGTAATGAATGGTGTGGCTGTTGAACAAGTTGAGGAGGCTACATTACTTGGTGTTACCTTAGATTGTAAACTGTCATGGTCAAAACATATAGATTCAATGATTGTAAAGATGGAGAGAGGTCTAGTCATACTAAAGAGATGCTCTGTTTTCTGACACCACACTCCAAAAAGCAAGTTCTGTAGGATCTAGTTTTGTCTAATCTTGATTATTGTCCAGTCGTGTGGTCCAATGCTGCAAGAAAATATTTAGTTACGCTGCAGCGGACCCAGCACAGAGCGGCACGTTTTGCTCTTCATTGTAATCAGAGGGCTAATATAAATACTATGCATGGCAGTCTCTCTTGGCTAAGAGTTGAGACTGACTGCATCACTTCTTCTTTTTAAAAGAAACATTAATGTGTTGAAAATCCCAAATTGTTTGTATAGTCAACTTTACACACAGCTCAGACACACACACACTTATCCCACCAGCCATGCTACCAGGGGTCTTTTCACAGCAAACCTGGTTTAAAAAAACAGATAAAGCAACACCTCGTGGCACAACGCCTCACCCCTATTTGACCTAGATAGTTTGTTTGTATAAATTGATATGTAGGCTACGTGTGACTTTAAAAAAAATGTATGTAGTTCTGTCCTTGAGCTGTTCTTGTCTATTGATGTTCTGTATTATGTCATTCTGTATTATGTTTCATGTGGACCCCAGGAAGAGTAGCTGCTGCTTTTGCAACAGCTAATGGGGATCCTAATAAAATACCAAATACACACACACACACACACACACACACACACACACACACACACACACACACACACACACACACACACACACACACACACACTTTTGAACATTGCACAACCTGCAACGTGACACTTCATTCCAGGTGCTTTTGTGTTTTAATGCAAGAGTGAAGAATGTCATGGATGAGTCGTACATGTTGTACATGTTGTGATTCCATTAGCTACAATTAGACAGCATTAATGCACTGATGCATTTCAACTGAATGAAGTGCACAAAAAAATAGGTAAATTAGGGAACCAAGCTCGGGCGAGGGCAACAAGTCCAAATATATACAACATTCAAACCTCCGTGAACATCAACAAATAGGATACTGTTTATTATATACAGACATGTTATCATTCATGCACAGTTCGAGGCAGAGTATTACGCCCAATTTCACACTCCGGTTGCTTAACAGTTGAGTGGCTCTCTGTCGTTGAGTGGCTCTTTCCCAGACTTCCCAGTAGTAAACCCTCTCAACCTTTTAAAAAACACTCCGCTCCACATGCAGACCCACAAAACAAGTCCAGTCGGTGGTCTTTGAAACAGGGTATCCCAAACTTTATTTTCTGTGTCAGAAGTGTACCATGTAGAGTAATCACAGTTAGTGTACTTCTTCCTATTAGTTGGTGTGCAACACAAAGAAAAAAAACACAGACATGAACAAAAATAAGACAAAATCATGATATTCTATCAATTATAATCAATAAGACAAAACAAACAGCAAACTAAACCCTGTAAGAGAGACAGCAAGAACATGACAGATCGACAGGGTGAGCTTGAGAGAAAGTTAAAAAGGGAGAGGCAGGGAATGCAAGGAGGGAAAATTAGAGCGAGAGATATGGGCGGGTGGGTGGTGCTAATCAGATGACACACATCAAGTACAGACAGACACTCAACAGGGACAGAGACAGATAGGCATGTACAGTACCAGCCTGCCAGCGAGACAGAGAGGCAGGCACGTACCAGGTAGACAAGACAGACAGACAGACAGACAGACAGACAGACAGACAGACAGACAGACATCTTGAGACAAAGAATGAAACCATCCCGAAGAAATTACACTTTGCAGGTATCAAAGACGAAACACTGCTCAGCACAGCAGGAACAGAGAGAGAGAGCAAAACAAGCACTTAAGCAAACTACTTCTCCAAAAAGGCAATATTTGTCATTCTTGAGTTTAGTCAGGGTTTTAAAATAAATATGTAGAATTCTCTAAGATATGTGGAGGTATCAGACCTCTCTCTGTTAACACTATACAGTATATACATATGATCTCTTCATGACAAAATAGCTTTTGGTGTACATAGTTCTCTTACACTGTCAAATAACACAACCAGCCATGTCATTATTAGCAAGCAGTGTATTTTGTACAAATTCCCATGCAACTTCCTTAAGATACATACCTCTTTAAGTTCTCACCCTCCTTCAACAACAGCAGATATTGCCTTTTTTAACCGAATGTGCAATATTTAACTTCAAATAAAACATTCTAGTACATGAGTCTGTGTGGTGGGGGAGCCGGTCAGCTCACAACCCATGTGACATGGAGATGCAGGGAACCGAGCTCGGGTGAGAGACCCGAAGCCCTATCACGTCCAAGTCCCCACTGGGATATAGTGGATGGGAGACCCGTTTAACCAACTGCCCCAATCCCCTTCCACACGGAGGTGAAGCCACACATACTGGAGACAGATGGGGCAGCCAGTCGGGAACAGCCCAGGCAATTGGTAAAGTTGGGAACCAAGCTCAGGTGAGGGTGGGGACACAACAAGTCCAAATCTATACAACATTCAAACCTCCATCAACATCAACGAATGGGATACTGCTTATTATATACAGACATGTTATCATTCATGCACATTGTGAACAAGTAGCACATTAACATTCCAAAATATGGACATGGTGGGGGGGGGGTAAGAGGATACAGAGAGATGCTGCGCTGCACAGTCACGGTGTAGACACACATCATAGCGACACATGCTGGGCAGGAGAAGTCCTTGTGCTTCACTGCACCAGTACACAATGTATGGTATGGCTGTACTTCACATGTTATTTCTTCTTCTTCTTTCTCCTCTTCCTCCTCTTTTCATTTGTAGTTGGATAACTTGATATTAGGGTTTGAGGTCTTTTTAAGTATTTAATTGTCATAGTAATGTTTTCAGCGAAATGTAATATAATCCCGCAACAGCAGGGTCACCATCAGCATATAAGCACTGTCATCCTGTTCATTACAAACTCGGGAACCAGTGCAATGTTTTTCCTTCACATCGAAACATCCCACCCCACTCCATACAAAAAACATATAGAGCTTCTCTAGAGCTTGACGCCACCACCTTCATAATTAACCAACAGCTACTGTAATAGAAACCCCCACACCCCACCATAGTAGAATGAACCTTAACAACTCTTACCACAGTCGGTCATTCGTGAACAAGTTCACTTTAGACCAGGTAAGCAAGGGGACACGCAGGCATTAACCCATCCCCATGAAATGTGAATGCCTTTATACAAATTTGTCATTAGAAATGTTCTGTTTTGGTTAAACAACAGCAAGACTTTTAGTACCGCAGAGGGATCTTTTTGGTGTTTTTAAGAAATGTCAGTGTGTTAGAAAACCCACTACTATTCTGGCTAAGCTGTTACTGGAGTTTCCATTAGAAATAGTTCCCTTTGGCAAAAGAGGAGTAAACTGCACTTGACTTCCATATTCAGTGCCTCCGGAAAGTATTCAGACCCCTTGACCTTTTCCACATTTTGTTATGTTACAGCCTTACTCTAAAATAACAATACAATTTTTAAAAATCCTCATCAATCTACACACAATACCCTATAATGACAAAGCAAAAACAGGTTTTTGGAATTTTTTGCAACTTTATTGAAAATAAAAAATGGAAATACCTTATTCAGACCCTTTACTATGAGACTTGAAATTGAACTCAGGTGCATCCTGTCTCCGTTGATCATCCTTGATGTTTCTACAACTTGATTAGAGTCCACCTGTAGAAAATTCAATTGATTGGACATGATTTGGAAAGGTCTATATTTTCCCAGAGTTGACAGGGAATGGCAGAGCAAAAACCAAGCCAAGAGTTCGAAGGAATTGTCCATAGACCTCCGAGACAGGATTGTGTCGAGCCACAGATCTGGGGAAGGGTACCAAAACATGTCTGCAGGCCTCCATTCTCCCCATTCTTAAATAGAAGAAGTTTGGATCCACCAAGGCTCTTCCTAGAGCTGGTCGCCCGGCAAAACTGAGCAGTCGGGGGAGAAGGGCCTGGGTCAGGGAGGTGACCAAAAACCCAATGGTCACTCTGACAGAACTCCAGAGATCCTCTGTGGAGATGGGAGAACCTTCCAGAAGGACAACCATCTCTGCAGCACTCCACCAATCAGGACTTCATGGTAGATTGGCTAGACGGAAGCCACTCCTCAATAAAAGGCATGACAGCCCACTTGGAGTTTGCCAGAAGGCACCTAAAGGACTCTCAAACCATGAGAAACAAGATTATCTAGTCTGATGAAGCCAAGATTGAACTCTTTGGCCTGAATGCCAAGCGAAACGTCTGGGGAAAACCTGGCACCATCCCTACAGTGCAGTATTGTGGGACTGGGATACTAGTAAGGAATGAGGGAAAGATGAATGGAACAAATTACAGAGATATCCTTGATGAAAATCTGCTTAAGAGTGTTCAGGACCTCAGACGGGGTCTGCATACTTATGTAAATGTGATATTTCATATATTTTTTAAATTGCATTTGCAAAAATGTAATTAAAAACAACATTGTTTTCTTTGTCAATATGGGCTATTATGTGTAGATTGATGAGGAAAAAAACGATTTAATCCATTTTAGAATAAGCCTGTAACGTATCAAAATGTTTAAAAAGTCAAGGGGTCTGAATACTTTCTAAACGCACTGTAAGTACTTTAATCTAGAACCTTCTCGGGGCTGCAAATTCTGTGGTGAGAAATGACAAAAAAATACAAAATCTTGCTATGTTTATAATTTTCTAAACCAAACTACAACTCTATGATTACTTCTACTTCATTATCACGCTACACATCAAGTATAAAACAAACTCAGTAGGACACTCAGGGTATTCATCATACTTTTAACATAAAAAATTGATTGAAGGTGTAAATATTGTGGACTGCCTTCATCTTCCACATATGAATTGATCTGTTTGTCTAAACTGGATGTGTCATTTTGAATGTAAACCCTTATATCTCGAGACTGCCAGTAAGGTGGATTTAAATGATTGCATTATTAAGACAAAAGCTTTTTACCTCTGAAAAGAGAAAATACTCAGCCAATGTATTTCTAACCAGCTTCACTTTGAACTTCTGTAAAATGTCTCTATAGGGCTACTGCATTATAGAAACAGTTTAATCTACACTTCTGTCCATCATTACAATTGATGTTTTTATGTATAAGATATTGTTTGATGGAATATAAATCAAGATTTGCAGCTCAGTGGAGAGAGAAGAGCGTGTGGGTTAAGTGTTTAGGATTGGTGTGGGTTAAATGTTTAGGATAGGGGTGGGTTAAGTGTTGAGGGCAGGTTGAGGATAGGGGTGGGTTAAGTGTTGAGGGCAGGTTGAGGATAGGGGTGGGTTAAGTGTTGAGGGCAGGTTTAGGATAGGGGTGGGTTAAGTCTTGAGGGCAGGTTTAGGATAGGGGTGGGTTTAGGATAGGGGTGGGTTAAGTCTTGAGGGCAGGTTTAGGATAGGGGAGGGTTAAGTGTTGAGGGCAGGTTTAGGATAGGGGTGGGTTGAGGGCAGGGTTAGGATAGGGGTGGGTTTAGGATAGGGGTGGGTTAAGGATAGGGGTGGGTTTAGGATAGGGGTGGGGTTAGGATAGGGGTGGGTTAAGGATAGGGGTGGGTTTAGGATAGGGGTGGGTTAAGGATAGGGGTGGGTTTAGGATAGGGGTGGGTTTAGGATAGGGGTGGGTTTAGGATAGGGGTGGGTTTAGGATAGGGGTGGGTTTAGGATAGGGGTGGGTTTAGGATAGGGGCGGGTTTAGGATAGGGGCGGGTTTAGGATAGGGGCGGGTTTCTGTTTAGGATAGGGTTAAAGTTTCTAGTTAGGGTTAGTGGATAAGAATTGGCTGTAGAGCCCACAGAGGATTGGGACTGATAGAAAGACCAGTCAGGGAGGAACTTAGACACACATATGGATAGCAAGAGCCAATTGGGGAAGCTGCTGAAAGGAGTGTGGCCAATGGATAGAGCTTATACAGTATGGCTTCTCTGCATTCTATTGCAATTTGAATCAAGTATGGTAGTGATGACAATCCCATTGACTAAACTGGAAAAGCCATCTTGGGCTAGTTATAAAAAGTATCATTTAAGTTGACAACGAGTTATCTGAAAGTTAAAATGGTAACGCTGGCCATTCAAAAACAATACGGCCTTAAAGGTCAAATTATACTAAACTCCATGATTTTTCACCTTTTACATAACTACATCTGCGGCAAGATAAATAACAGAGGAACCCTAATCAGATGTTCTACTGGGGATCAAACCGAGGATCAGAAGGTGGTGGGCAGCTCTTGCAGCCAGGCCCTAACTGAGATTTATTAAGACTCACATACAGAGGAGAGACCTTCTTTAAAAGTAGCTGTTACTCCCAACCACTACGTTTCTTAACAGCTGAATCATTTTTGGGGGATGTTCATGCATATACATATCAATAATGATGGTCAGGGGAATTAAAGGATTTCACTCAGATGTCTAGTGTTAAGTTTGAAACAAGCATCAGACGTGGACGATGCTGGTTCTGGAAGGTTGCTGAGTAGTAAGAGATATACTAAACAGCTCCCCCTTCAGGATGCACACAACCACAAACACGCACGCACCCACACACCCACAAACACGCACACACACACACACCCACAAACACGCACGCACCCATAAACACAAACACACACACACCCACACACACAAACACACAGCACATAAACCACACACACACACAAACACACGCACCCACACACCCACAAACACCCACCAACACACATGCACCTAAACACACACACACACGCACCCCAAACACACACACACCCACCCAAACACACACGCACAAACCACAAACAAACACACACACACACACGCCCCACAAACACACACACACACGCACCCACAAAAACACACACACACGCACAAACACACAAACACGCACCCACAAACACACCACGCACCCACAAACACACACCCACAAACACACACACCACACAACAAACACACACGCACATGCACCCACAAACACACGTGCATACGCTCCCACAAACACACATACGCACATGCACCCACACACCACCCACAACACACACACACACACACACACACACACACACACACACACACACACACACACACACAAACACACACACACACACACACACGCACCCACACACACACACACACACACGCACCCACAAACACACACACGCACCCACAAACACACAACACGCACCCACAAACACACACACACGCACCCACAAACACCCACAAACACACACGCACCACGCACAAACACACGTGCACGCTCCCACAAACACAACGCACACACACCCACCCACGCACCCACAAACACACACGCACACCACACAACACACACGCACCCACAAACACACACACACACACGCACCCACAAACACACCCACAAACACACACACAAACACACACCCGCACCCACAAAAACACACATACGCACATGCACCCACAAACACACACACACATGCACCCACAAACACACACACACACACATGCACCCACAACACACACACACACACACACACACACACACACACACACACACACACACACACACACACACACACACACACACACACACACACACACACACACACACACACACAACTGCCATTTTACAGACTTCAGAGGGGTGTCTGTCCTACCCTTGACAGGCCTCTCCTCGCCTTAACAACCAGTTTCATCCATTAAGCACTAGACCATGGGGACAGAGGAGGGGGGCATATCTTTCACTTCTTAAAAGGGGGATAGGGGAAAGGGGGGTTTATTAATGACAAGAGGAAAATGTTTTTCACCACTGCTGTTGCCTCCTTCTTGTCTCTGGTTAGCTCTTCTTGGGCCTTCTTAAGTCTGATGCTGTTTAGAAGGCCTTGAAGTGGCAGTAGACCTCCAGCGAGGAGAACAGAATGTACAGCAGCCACAGGCTGACAAACAGCATGGTGGTCAGTATCTTGGGAGTCCGCGGACCTCCCAGCTCGCCGCCGATCGAAGGTCGCCTCCGGTACATCAGCACCCCCACGCAGATGAAGGCGAAGATGGTGAAGAGAGTGACGGAGAAGGCCAGGCTCCCCGGGTCTACCTTGAAGTCGTTGCCCTTGGAGTTGTGGTAGATGGCGGCGATGGACCAGGCCACGCCGATGCCCAGGAACACATTGACCGCGTTGCTGCCCGTCACGTTGCCGATGGATGCATCAGCATACTGGTCCTGGATGGCTGCCACCTTACTGGCAAAGGTGTCTGGGGGAATGGGGAGATGGGGAGAAGGGGAGGAGGGGAGAAGGGGAGGAGTGGAGAAGGGGAGGAAGGGGAGAAGGGGAGGAGGGGGAGAAAAGGGGGAAGGGGAGGAGGGGCGATGGGGAAAAGGGGAGAAGGGGAGGAGGGGAGAAGGGGTGGAGGGGAGAAGGGGGGAGAGAGGGGAGGAGGGGGGAGAAGGGGAGGAGGGGGGGAGAAGGGGAGGTGGGAAGAAGGGGAGGTGGGAAGAGGGGAGGGGAGGAGGGGAGAAGGGGAGGAGGGGAGGAGGGGGAAGGGGAAGAGGGGAGAAGAGGGGAGGAGGGGAGGAGGGGAGGAGAGGGGAGGGGAGAAGGGGAGGAGGGGAGAAGGGGAGACGGGGAGGAATGAATGTTGATGAGGTATGGGGAAGGGGAAGGGGATGTGGGTGAAGGGTGACAGACAAAACAAAAAACCTAAATGTTAATTCACAGACTAGAGAACCCTGAACAGCATTGTTTCATAAAACATTGTTTAATGAATTGTCTGGAGACTAAAATCAGGGAGCAAAGTTGGCACCATTGCTGTGACAGGACCTCCATCTCAGCAGAACTATTCTGTCTGTGTCTTTCTCCCAGACCCAGTTCAATACCTGATGCAAGCACAATCCTATTTATAAATGGCTGTCTCTGTGACTGGATTTAACTAGTCTGCTCTAGGAATAACAGCAACCCAGCAGGAAGAGACCATCCACTCTCTGGAGTGGAGATGTGTATGCTAAGTTGTTACCTCGCCAGGAGCAAATGCTTCCATAGAGAATCAGGGCAACTAGCCTAATTTTGAAGATGTCTTTCATTGGCAAGTGACAAAGCACTCTGTTTTATTCCCCTTTCTGTCCCTCAATCCTTCTTCACTTCCTTTGTGCCCCCCCATCCTCTCCTTTTCCTGGCACCTTCAGCCGAGAAAGGAATTGGTCTTTCAGTTCTGGCCAAATGGGCAGGGGAAACAGGATGAAAATAAGAGAAGTGGGGGAAGGAGATGGGGAGGGAGGTAAGGGGAGGAGAGAAGAGAAGAGGCAGCACATAGATGAGAGAGAGAAAGAGAGAGAAAGAGAGACGGAGAGGGAGGGAGATAGAAAGAGAGAGAGAGACAGAGGGAGAGAGAGAGAAAGAGAGAGAGTCAGAGGAAGAGAGAGACAGGGAGATGAGGAGAGAGAGAGAGACAGGGAGAGAGAGAGAGAGAGAGAGAGAGAGAGAGAGAGAGAGAGAGAGAGAGAGAGAGAGACAGAGAGAGAGGAGAGAGAGAGAGAGAGAGAGAGAGAGAGAGAGAGAGAGAGGAGAGAGAGAGAGAGAGAGAGAGAGTAGAGAGAGACAGAGAGAGAGAGACAGAGTAGAGAGAGAGAGACAGAGGGAGAGAGAGACAGATAGAGAGAGAGAGAGAGAGAGAGAGAGAGAGAGAGAGAGGGAGAGAGAGAGAGGTAGAGAGAGAGAGAGAGAGAGAGAGAGAGAGAGAGAGAGAGAGAGAGAGAGAGAGAGAGAGAGAGAGAGAGACAGAGGGAAAGAGAGAGAGAGAGAGAGAGAGAGAGAGAGAGAGAGAGAGAGAGAGAGACAGAGAGAGAAGAGTAGAAGAGTGGATTACAAGAGACATACTGTTCCTCAGGGTGACTCCATTCACTAAACTGGCACCAGCCTCTGCCAGCTGGACATGATAACAGACAGCACTATTCAATGGGAATCAGCTCTGGTGACAGACAGACAGACAGACAGACAGAAGACAGACAGACAGACAGACAGACAGACTGAAGACAGACAGACAGACAGACAGACAGACAGACAGACAGACAGACAGACAGACAGACAGACAGACAGACAGACAGACAGACAGACAGACAGACAGACAGACAGACAGACAGACGTATACGTTTTTAATTGGGTTGAGATGTGGTGACTGAGACGGCCATGGCATATTGTTTACATAGTCTTCATGCTCATCAAACTATTCAGTGACCACTTGTGCCCTGTGGATGGGGGCTTTACCATCCTATGGGGGCATAGCCTTGGTAGTCAAAGTAATGGCTTGACCAGCATTTCTATACATGACCCTAAGCATTATGGGATGTTAATTGCTTAATTAACTCAAGAACCACATCTGTGCGGAAGCAGTTACTTTGAATACACTTTGTAGCCGTCATTTACATGTGTTTCCTTTATCTTTCTGTCTCTCTGACTCTCTCAATCAATGTAATGGTTCAATAAGAGCAATCATTTCTTCAGGCTTTGTACGGCAGCCTAGACAAAAGGCTCTCTCTCTCTGATCCACTGAGCAGAATGCAGAGGGAGGACAAAAGCAGGACGGACAGAGAGACAGGGGAGTGGCTAAATGCTGATGTAGAACAGACAGGGGCTGCCTCATCTGCACTGATCATCTCAGCTTCACTGAGAAGGAAGAGACGGAGGGATGGAGTGAAGGTGGGATGGAGGGACGAAAGTATGGAGGGACGAAGGGATGGAGGGAAGAAGGGATGGAGGGATGGAGGGAAGGAGGGATGGAGGGAAGGGAGGAAACCGAGGGGGTGTGTGGTGTGGTGTCTCACAGTTCTCCACAAGACAAAACAGAGTATCTATAAGAGAGACATGCATGCAAACACACATGCACACACACACACACACTTCAGTCCTCCTGGTGGCTGTGATTGTGTAAGGCTAGAGAACAGTGTATGTGGGTAGATATAATGTCTCTGTGTGACTGTGTGTGTGTGTGGGTGTGTAATCAGCACAGTGTGTGTGTGCGATTGGAAGATATCCCACCTGTTGTCCTTCTCATTGATCCTCTCTCCCCCACTGTGTGAGAGCATATTAAATCTCCTCTGCCCTATCAAGAGCCTGCAGTCAAACCTGGGTCATCTCTACCTCCAAGAAAATAGTTTTTCTCAAGCAGACAGCAGAAAAAGGCAAAAATGACAACAGCTTGACTGCTAATCACTTCCTGGCTGTGACATCACACAGTCAAAGTGGAGACTGTTGTCTTTGACAAGCCCTACAATCACCAGCCATTTAACTGCCACAGATCTGCTGCTCTCTCCGGCCCTATTAATATGCAGCAACAGCCTCTCTCTGCCGCAGCTGCCGCTAATGGCTATATCGGTTTCTACAGCGATTAGGCCTTCACCCCCTCTCTGCTGTCCCTTCCTGACAAGGCCAGGAGGAAGCGATGCTGATGATGTCACATCCGGTGTGCTCTCACAATACTCATTTGTACTCAGAAACATAGAATTAGTAACTGAATAGGAACTTTGGTCAGGAAGAACAGTAGAGCGCTACTCCTGCTCTCTTTCTCTAGATGTGTTCGGACTGACTGTGACTGTGCGCCCCATAAACTATCCAAGCCTACATGATAAATGTCACGCTCACGCCTACAGATGGACATCTTACAGGGATCAACCATTATATCAACCAATATATCAACCATTAGCTGTTTGCCTAGTAAGGTCTTATAGAGGAGCAGTCCATAACACTGAAAATAATGACAGTAGGTCCGTGGTACTAACGGGACATGTTTAAAAGTCCTTCTACAGTTGTCAGATCTTAATTTGATCATCCTTTTGCAATGCAGGAAATGTACAGCTTGTAGTGTATTTGAGGTTTAAAAAGTTTTCTCAAGCTTGTAATTTCCGCTTTAAAATGTCAGACTTGATTTCCACTTAAGAAAAATGTAGCAACCCTTACAAAAATGTCCATTCATTATAATCCACATAATAATTCACATTTCCTGTTGCTGCCGGATTATTTTCCTGCTGTAGCAAACTGGCTCAAATGAATATCTTACATCTGTACCTGCACTGAGAAAAAACAGGGAGAGACTTTCATTAAATACCCTGTCGTTCTCCATAACACCTACAAAGTGTATCAACCTAGCACAGCAAGAGCTCCAACCCGAAAGTAAAAAACATCAACACAGAGGTAGAGGTGGTAATTGGCCAACAGCTGGACCAATATTTATATTGACTACAATTACAGTGGGGTGGGAGGTGTGTTGTTATATTGACTATAAATAGAGTGGGGTGGGAGGTGTGTTGTTATATTGACTATAATTACAGTGGGGCGGGAGGTGTGTTGTTATATTGACTATAATTACAGTGGGGCGGGAGATGTGTTGTTATATTGACTATAATTACAGTGGGGTGGGAGGTGTGTTGTTATATTGACTACAATTACAGTGGGGTGGGAGGTGTGTTGTTATATTGACTGTAAATAGAGTGGGGTGGGAGGTGTGTTGTTATATTGACTATAATTACAGTGAGGTGGGAGGTGTATTGTTATATTGACTATAAATAGAGTGGGGTGGGAGGTGTGTTGTTATATTGACTATAAATAGAGTGGGGTGGGAGGTGTGTTGTTATATTGACTATAATTACAGTGAGGTGGGAGGTGTGTTGTTATATTGACTATAATTACAGTGGGGTGGGAGGTGTGTTGTTATATTGACTATAATTACAGTGGGGTGGGAGGTGTGTTGTTATATTGACTATAATTACAGTGGGGTGGGAGGTGTGTTGTTATATTGACTATAAATAGAGTGGGGTGGGAGGTGTGTTGTTATATTGACTATAATTACAGTGGGGTGGGAGGTGTGTTGTTATATTGACTATAATTACAGTGGGGTGGGAGGTGTGTTGTTATATTGACTATAATTACAGTGGGGTGGGAGGTGTGTTGTTATATTGACTATAATTACAGTGGGGTGGGAGGTGTGTTGTTATATTGACTATAAATAGAGTGGGGTGGGAGGTGTGTTGTTATATTGACTATAATTACAGTGGGGTGGGAGGTGTGTTGTTATATTGACTATAAATAGAGTGGGGTGGGAGGTGTGTTGTTATATTGACTATAATTACAGTGGGGCGGGAGGTGTGTTGTTATATTGACTATAATTACAGTGGGGTGGGAGGTGTGTTGTTATATTGACTATAAATAGAGTGGGGTGGGAGGTGTGTTGACTATAATTACAGTGGGGTGGGAGGTGTGTTGCTATATTGACTATAAATAGAGTGGGGTGGGAGGTGTGTTGACTATAATTAGAGTGGGGTGGGAGGTGTGTTGTTATATTGACTATAAATACAGTGGGGTGGGAGGTGTGTTGTTATATTGACTATAATTAGAGTGGGGTGGGAGGTGTGTTGTTATATTGACTATAAATAGAGTGGGGTGGGAGGTGTTGTTATATTGACTATAAATAGAGTGGGGTGGGAGGTGTGTTGTTATATTGACTATAAATAGAGTGGGGTGGGAGGTGTGTTGTTATATTGACTATAATTACAGTGAGGTGGGAGGTGTGTTGTTATATTGACTATAAATAGAGTGGGGTGGGAGGTGTGTTGTTATATTGACTGTAAATAGAGTGGGGTGGGAGGTGTGTTGTTATATTGACTATAATTACAGTGGGGTGGGAGGTGTGTTGTTATATTGACTATAAATACAGTGGGGTGGGAGGTGTGTTGTTATATTGACTATAATTAGAGTGGGGTGGGAGGTGTGTTGTTATATTGACCATAAATAGAGTGGGGTGGGAGGTGTGTTATATTGACTATAAATAGAGTGGGGTGGGAGGTGTGTTGTTATATTGACTATAATTACAGTGGGGCGGGATGTGTGTTGTTATATTGACTATAAATAGAGTGGGGTGGGAGGTGTGTTGTTATATTGACTATAATTACCGTGGGGCGGGAGGTGTGTTGTTATATTGACTATAAATAGAGTGGTTTAGGAAGGTGTTGTTATATTGACTATAATTACAGTGGGGTGGGAGGTGTGTTGTTATATTGACTATAAATAGAGTGGGGTGGGAGGTGTGTTGTTATATTGACTATAATTACAGTGGGGTGGGAGGTGTGTTGTTATATTGACTATAATTACAGTGGGGTGGGAGGTGTGTTGTTATATTGACTATAAATAGAGTGGGGTGGGAGGTGTGTTGTTATATTGACTATAATTACAGTGGGGTGGGAGGTGTGTTGTTATATTGACTATAAATACAGTGGGGTGGGAGGTGTGTTGTTATATTGACTATAATTAGAGTGGGGTGGGAGGTGTGTTGTTATATTGACTATAATTACAGTGGGGTGGGAGGTGTGTTGTTATATTGACTATAATTACAGTGGGGTGGGAGGTGTGTTGTTATATTGACTATAATTAGAGTGGGGCGGGAGGTGTGTTGTTATATTGACTAAAATTACAGTGGGGCGGGAGGTGTGTTGTTATATTGACTATAATTACAGTGGGGTGGGAGGTGTGTTGTTATATTGACTATAATTAGAGTGGGGCGGGAGGTGTGTTGTTATATTGACTATAATTACAGTGGGGCGGGAGGTGTGTTGTTATATTGACTATAATTACAGTGGGGTGGGAGGTGTGTTGTTATATTGACTATAATTAGAGTGGGGCGGGAGGTGTGTTGTTATATTGACTAAAAGTACAGTGGGGTGGGAGGAGTGTTGTTATATTGACTATAATTACAGTGGGGTGGGAGGTGTGTTGTTATATTGACTATAATTACAGTGGGGCGGGAGGTGTGTTGTTATATTGACTATAATTACAGTGGGGTGGGAGGTGTGTTGTTATATTGACTATAAATAGAGTGGGGTGGGAGGTGTGTTGTTATATTGACTATAATTACAGTGGGGCGGGAGGTGTGTTGTTATATTGACTATAATTACAGTGGGGTGGGAGGTGTGTTGTTATATTGACTATAAATAGAGTGGGGTGGGAGGTGTGTTGTTATATTGACTATAATTACAGTGGGGCGGGAGGTGTGTTGTTATATTGACTATAAATAGAGTGGGGTGGGAGGTGTGTTGTTATATTGACTATAAATAGAGTGGGGTGGGAGGTGTGTTGTTATATTGACTATAATTACAGTGGGGTGGGAGGTGTGTTGTTATATTGACTATAAATAGAGTGGGGTGGGAGGTGTGTTGTTATATTGACTATAAATAGAGTGGGGTGGGAGGTGTGTTGTTATATTGACTATAAATAGAGTGGGGTGGGAGGTGTGTTGTTATATTGACTATAATTACAGTGGGGTGGGAGGTGTGTTGTTATATTGACTATAAATAGAGTGGGGTGGGAGGTGTGTTGTTATATTGACTATAATTACAGTGGGGAGGGATATGTGTTGTTATATTGACTATAAATAGAGTGGGGTGGGAGGTGTGTTGTTATATTGACTATAATTACAGTGGGGTGGGAGGTGTGTTGTTATATTGACTATAAATAGAGTGGGGTGGGAGGTGTGTTGTTATATTGACTATAAATAGAGTGGGGTGGGAGGTGTGTTGTTATATTGACTATAAATAGAGTGGGGTGGGAGGTGTGTTGTTATATTGACTATAATTACAGTGGGGTGGGAGGTGTGTTGTTATATTGACTATAATTACAGTGGGGTGGGAGGTGTGTTGTTATATTGACTATAATTACAGTGGGGTGGGAGGTGTGTTGTTATATTGACTATAAATAGAGTGGGGTGGGAGGTGTGTTGTTATATTGACTATAAATAGAGTGGGGTGGGAGGTGTGTTGTTATATTGACTATAATTACAGTGGGGCGGGAGGTGTGTTGTTATATTGACTATAATTACAGTGGGGTGGGAGGTGTCTTGTTATATTGACTATAAATAGAGTGGGGTGGGAGGTGTGTTGTCCTTTTATGCAGCACAACAGCACAGCGCTTTGGCGGCTAATGCTAGCTAAACCCCCTCGTTATATTGTTTACCCTCGTGTGTAGTGTCATGTATCACACTCATGCTCCTGAACACTGAAGGGTGGAACACAAAACACACCTGAGCCCCATGAACAATTACTCCAGGCTAATTAACATGGGTGGCGGAGCAGCGCAGTGATGTGTGTGTGTGTGTGTGTGTGTTTGTGTGAGAACGGGGAGAGAACGGGGTGTTAAAATGTGTTTAGGAGGCAACGACATATACCTGGAAGTACACCATACAGTCATGTGTGTACTCTGAAAGTTACAGACACACTTTGTGGAAACACACAGAATGACAGACAACGACTATTGACTGCTTGTATTATTTCTCTACACCTTTTTGTTCCCAGTCCTTATTGCTAGTGAAATGGGGTTAACGGTACTAGTGAGGGTTAAAGTAGTGCAGAGCGGTGAACCCAGCCCTGAGCCCTGAGTAAGTTACAGTGCATGGCTGGTCAGCAGGTATGTGAAGCGGCTCAGTGTCTACTACATGGACTGGGTGCTAATTAGCTAAGCACTGTAACAGGCCCAGTTGAAAGCTATCGAGCTATGTGTGTGTGCTCTGTACATAGTGTGAAACTCATGGAGAAACATGCAGTCACACCCAGGCTGCTGCTACAGTCCAAACTGCAAAGAGCAGTGTGTGTGTGTGTGTGTGTGTGTGTGTGTGTGTGTGTGTGTGTGACTCCACATCTGAATCACTGCCCTTGTTCTGCCTCTAAAGACACTCATCTTCTGGTACCCCACCACTAACCCTTCTGGTACCCCACCACTAACCCTTCTGGTACCCCACCACTAACCCTTCTGGTACCTCACCACTAACCCTTCTGGTACCTCACCACTAACCCTTCTGGTACCTCACCACTAACCCTTCTGGTACCTCACCATTAACCCTTCTGGTACCTCACCACTAACCCTTCTGGTACCTCACCACTAACCCTTCTGGTACCTCAACACTAACCCTTCTGGTACCTCACCACTAACCCTTCTGGTACCTCACCACTAACCCTTCTGGTACCTCACCACTAACCCTTCTGGTACCTCACCACTAACCCTTCTGGTACCTCACCATTAACCCTTCTGGTACCTCACCACTAACCCTTCTGGTACCTCACCACTAACCCTTCTGGTACCTCAACACTAACCCTTCTGGTACCTCACCACTAACCCTTCTGGTACCTCACCACTAACCCTTCTGGTACCTCACCACTAACCCTTCTGGTACCTCACTACTAACCCTTCTGGTACCTCACCACTAACCCTTCTGGTACCTCACTACTAAACCTTCTGGTACCCCGCCACTAACCCTTCTGGTACCTCACCACTAACCCTTCTGGTACCTCACCACTAACCCTTCTGGTACCTCACCACTAACCCTTCTGGTACCTCACCACTAACCCTTCTGGTACCTCACCACTAACCCTTCTGGTACCTCGCCACTAACCCTTCTGGTACCTCACTACTAACCCTTCTGGTACCCCGCCACTAACCCTTCTGGTACCTCACCACTGACCCTTCTGGTACCTCACTACTAACCCTTCTGGTAGCCCACCACTAACCCTTCTGGTACCTCACCACTAACCCTTCTGGTACCTCACTACTAACCCTTCTGGTACCTCACCACCAACCCTTCTGGTACCTCACCACTAACCCTTCTGGTACCTCACCGCTAACCCTTCTGGTACCCCACCACTAACCCTTCTGGTACCTCACCACTAACCCTTCTGGTACCTCACCTCTAACCCTTCTGGTACCTCACCACTAACCCTTCTGGTACCCCACCTCTAACCCTTCTGGTACCCCACCACTAACCCTTCTGGTACCTCACCACTATCCCTTCTGGTACCTCACCATTAACCCTTCTGGTACCCCACCTCTAACCCTTCTGGTACCCCACCACTAACCCTTCTGGTACCTCACCACTATCCCTTCTGGTACCTCACCACTAACCCTTCTGGTACCCCACCTCTAACCCTTCTGGTACCCCACCACTAACCCTTCTGGTACCTCACCTCTAACCCTTCTGTTACCTCACCACTAACCCTTCTGGTACCCCACCACTAACCCTTCTGGTACCTCACCACTAACCCTTCTGGTACCTCACCACTAACCCTTCTGGTACCCCACCTCTAACCCTTCTGGTACCCCACCACTAACCCTTCTGGTACCTCACCACTAACCCTTCTGGTACCCCATCTCTAACCCTTCTGGTACCCCACCCTTAACACATACACACTTAGTCTTAATATTCATCACAGCACTGTGCAGTTTATACCAACGTAGCTGTGAGGGGTTGAGCTGCTCTAAAATGTGCATATAGACTCTTGTTCAACCCCCCCACTTGTATACAGATATGTTTAGCTGCTCAGGAATAGAGCATCAGCAAATTACTAAAATGTCATGTACACATGTAAACACGATCTAGCATGGGTATAAGTAGTATAAATGGAAAATAGAAGAGGTAATCACTGAACACACTTGAAGTGTTAGGAGAGAGTAAATCCAGAGGACATGTTTAGGAAAAGTGTTACCACAATCATCACATACTGTAGTAGTACATCTGATGTCCTCCGTAAAAGGAATGCTACCATGACTATTACACAGCAAGTAAACGCAGCGTAAACACCAGTGTAAGTATATAATATTACCTGGCACAGAGGTCCCCAGCGCAACGAACACCACGGCGGTGACAGAGTCCTTGAGGCCCACAGTGCAGCCGAAGTGGGAGGCCAGGTCCCCGATGAAGGCTGTAAGCAGGCCGATCATACAGATGGACACCACGAAGCAGGCCCAGCCATTCCAGTAGTCTGTTGGGGGCACGAACGCAAACAGAACCTTCCAGAAGACGGTGAGGAAGTGCATGACGTAGTCAAAGCAGGACGGCAGCTTCTCCTCACCGCATTCTTCCTCCTCGTCATCCTCACCTGGCCGAGAGAGAGAGGGGAGAGGGGGATGAGGAGAAAAATCTGGGATCTGAAAGGGTGAGATTATGATGAGTTTATGAAAAAGAAAGAATGATATTCCTCAAACATTTACTGAAAACCAGACTTGAATTAACTTCCAATATTTTGTGAAATAAGGGAGCAAAGTGATGTGATTTGTGATGATGGTTTTTCTCTCATAACATCGGAGCTCGTTTGTCAGTGTAATCACGGCATGAGGTCTCAGACTGGAGCCCATCCCCTCCAACAGGTACACATAATCTGTGTTGTGTGTGTCCACAGTATTCCTGATTATCAACATACTTGTATGTGTGTGAGTTCCTATTGTTGTTTTTATTGGTTTATTCAGATCCCATTAGCTTTTGCAGAAGCAGCAGCTACTCTTCCTGGGGTCCACACAAAACACAAAACATAACAAGTAACAAGACACCGATACACTGATAGACAAAGATGTAAAATAAAGGTAAAATACAATCACATACAAACACTACAAAAAATAAATAGTTATGGCTGTGTGTGGGTAGTGTGTGTATTGTCTGTAGTTTGTGTAGTGTACTACTGTATGTCTACCAAAGCCCTAGGCTTACTGACAGCATGTCAGCCATTCACATCACAGACTGTCCTCTAGACACACTGGCACAGCTGTAGATAAACACAAACACACACTCATACAGAAACACACATCTTTCTAGACATACAATATTCATCTGGCATTTGACTATCGTTATTGCATCGTTAAATGGCCTGAACCACAATCTCAAGAGACCAAATTAGACATTTGGACATGTTCACATAGTGATGCATTGTAAAAGGGCAGACACGTTGCACAACGCCATTCATCTCGGAAATGTCAAGAGCAACAAGGTAAGCGCAAGACACAAAAAATGCCTAGCACACACACACACACACACACACACACACACACACACACACACACACACACACACACACACACACACACACACACACACACACACACACACACACACACACACACACACACACACACACACACACACACACACACAATCACTGACATAACCCCTTACACTCATCTCCTTATTCTCTTTCTCCCATGATCTCCCTTCATTCCTGTCTGCAGCTGGAGAAGAAAATGCATTTTTCCACCCTGACCCCTCTCTACCGCCCTGTCTCCATCCCCTTTATCCCACAAACCTGGGGTTAACTTTGAATCTCCCACTAGGACAGTCCCAGTCCCAAACCCATCATAACCAATTTAACAACACAACAGGCAGGTCCTACAGGCCCTAGTTTCTACCTTCTTAACAACACAATCAACAAGGCAGGTCCTACAGACCCTAGTTTCTACCTTCTTAACAGCAATATCAACAAGGAAGGTCCTAGTTTCTACCTTCTTAACAACACTATCAACATGGCAGGTCCTACAGGCCCTAGTTTCTACCTTCTTAACAGCACTATCAACAAGGAAGGTCCCACAGGCCCTAGTTTCTACCTTCTTAACAGCACTATCAACATGGCAGGTCCTACAGGCCCTAGTTTCTACCTTCTTAACAGCACTATCAACAAGGCAGGTCCTACAGACCCTAGTTTCTACCTTCTTAACAGCACTATCAACAAGGAAGGTCCTACAGGCCCTAGTTTCTACCTTCTTAACAGCACTATAAACAAGGCAGGTCCTACAGGCCCTAGTTTCTACCTTCTTAACAGCACTATCAACATGGCAGGTCCTACAGGCCCTAGTTTCTACCTTCTTAACAGCACTATCAACAAGGCAGGTCCTACAGACCCTAGTTTCTACCTTCTTAACAGCACTATCAACAAGGAAGGTCATACAGGCCCTAGTTTCTACCTTCTTAACAGCACTATAAACAAGGCAGGTCCTACAGGCCCTAGTTTCTACCTTCTTAACAGCACTATCAACATGGCAGGTCCTACAGGCCCTAGTTTCTACCTTCTTAACAACACTATCAACAAGGCAGGTCCTAGTTTCTACCTTCTTAACAACACTATCAACAAGGCAGGTCCTACAGGCCCTAGTTTCTACCTTCTTAACAGCACTATCAACATGGCAGGTCCTACAGGCCCTAGTTTCTACATTCTTAACAGCACTATCAACAAGGCAGGTCCTACAGGCCCTAGTTTCTACCTTCTTAACAACACTATCAACAAGGCAGGTCCTACAGGCCCTAGTTTCTACCTTCTTAACAACACAATCAACAAGGCAGGTCCTAGAGACCCTAGTTTCTACCTTCTTAACAGCACTATCAACAAGGAAGGTCCTACAGACCCTAGTTTCTACCTTCTTAACAGCAATATCAACAAGGAAGGTCCTAGTTTCTACCTTAACAACACTATCAACATGGCAGGTCCTACAGGCCCTAGTTTCTACCTTCTAAACAACACTATCAACAAGACAGGTCCTACAGACCCTAGTTTCTACCTTCTTAACAGCACTATCAACAAGGAAGGTCCTACAGGCCCTAGTTTCTACCTTCTTAACAACACTATCAACAAGGCAGGTCCTACAGGCCCTAGTTTCTACCTTCTTAACAACACTATCTTCAAGGCAGGTCCTACATGCCCTAGTTTCTACTTTCTTAACAGCACTATCAACAAGGCAGGTCCTACAGGCCCTAGTTTCTACCTTCTTAACAGCACTATCAACAAGGCAGGTCCTAGTTTCTACCTTCTTAACAACACTATCAACATGGCAGGTCCTACAGGCCCTAGTTTCTACCTTCTAAACAACACTATCAACAAGACAGGTCCTACAGACCCTAGTTTCTACCTTCTTAACAGCACTATCAACAAGGAAGGTCCTACAGGCCCTAGTTTCTACCTTCTTAACAGCACTATCAACATGGCAGGTCCTACAGGCCCTAGTTTCTACCTTCTTAACAGCACTATCAACAAGGCAGGTCCTACAGCCCCTAGTTTTTACCTTCTTAACAGCACTATCAACAAAGCAGGTCCTACAGGCCCTAGTGTCTACCTTCTTAACAGCACTATAAACAAGGCAGGTCCTATAGACCCTAGTTTCTACCTTCTTTGCAGCACTATCAACAAGGCAGGTCCTACAGGCCCTAGTTTCTACCTTCTTAACAGCACTATCAACAAGGCAGGTCCTAGTTTCTACCTTCTCAACAACACTATCAACAAGGCAGGTCCTACAGGCCCTAGTTTCTACCTTCTTAACAGCACTATCAACAAGGAAGGTCCTACAGGCCCTAGTTTCTACCTTCTTAACAGCACTATAAACAAGGCAGGTCCTACAGGCCCTAGTTTCTACCTTCTTAACAGCACTATCAACATGGCAGGTCCTACAGGCCCTAGTTTCTACCTTCTAAACAACACTATCAACAAGGCAGGTCCTACAGACCCTAGTTTCTACCTTCTTAACAGCACTATCAACAAGACAGGTCCTACAGGCCCTAGTTTCTACCTTCTTAACAGCACTATAAACAAGGCAGGTCCTATAGACCCTAGTTTCTACCTTCTTTGCAGCACTATCAACAAGGCAGGTCCTACAGGCCCTAGTTTCTACCTTCTTAACAGCACTATCAACAAGGCAGGTCCTAGTTTCTACCTTCTTAACAACACTATCAACAAGGCAGGTCCTACAGGCCCTAGTTTCTACCTTCTTAACAGCACTATCAACATGGCAGGTCCTACAGGCCCTAGTTTCTACCTTCTTAACAACACTATCGACAAGGCAGGTCCGACAGACCCTAGTTTCTACCTTCTTAACAGCACTATCAACAAGGCAGGTCCTACAGGCCCTAGTTTCTACCTTCTTAACAACACTATCAACAAGGCAGGTCCTACAGGCCCTAGTTTCTACCTTCTTAACAACACAATCAACAAGGCAGGTCCTACAGACCCTAGTTTCTACCTTCTTAACAGCACTATCAACAAGGCAGGTCCTACTGGCCCTAGTTTCTACTTTTTTAACAACACTATCAACAAGGCAGGTCCTACAGTCCCTAGTGTGTGTGTCTCATTTGTATACAGAGTTTCATTTTGAGCAGGGAGTACATGATTTTGATTACTGTGTTTCATTTTGCAAGATGTTTGGGGAAATTGGCTAACTGTTTAATGTTGAGAGTTTAGAGTTTTGAGTACCTAAGATGTAGTTTCAGCAAATTTGTGTTAACAATTGGGAAAAACTGTAAGCATGTTCGAAAAGCACACACACACACACACACAATATGGCAGTATGAGTTTAAGTGCCTTTCTCTCACTCTCTCCACCTCTCTGTAGGGCCCTGTACAATCCCTATAAAATCCCTATAAAAATTGAGGAGAAGGTGGACAGAATCACGGAATCCAGACATTAAAACGGAATTCAACAATATTGAAAAATGTATTGAACTGAATAAGAAATCAACTAAATGTTTAATGTGAAACAGATTGGCATGGTATTTCTCAACCCTGCTCTGTCTTTTTCTCTTAATATTTTAGTCTCTTTCAGCCTTCATTTTATCTCCATTCATTATTTTTCTATATACAAGTGTCTCACTCTTTCACTTTCCATCCTTGGACACTGTCTATCTGACTGACTCGCTGTCCCTCTTCTCTGTTCTAATCCTCCCTATCTGGGTTGCTGTTTTTGTTAGCAGCTGTCCTGTTGCGCCCCAGACTCTGGGGCTGAAGGCAGTGCCTACACTGTAAGACTCCCTCACCTAATCATCCAACATCCCCAGTTCACTATGACTCTTATCACGCCAGGCTGGGGACTCTTAGATTCTAAAATGTGCATAACAACTGTGTGTATAGGTTTGTAATAATGTGTGAGTATTCATAATATGTGTTTACCCTCCACTACACCACGGACGCATATTGAGAGAAAGGCTCCACCCAGTTCAGGTACATAATCAATTTCCATCACAATCTGTGCGTATCCAAAAGGCTGAATGTATCACCATTGATTGGCGAAGCACCATGTGTTAACAGGCTGATAGACTTGTGTTAACAGGGTGATGGGAAACCCTCTCAGTGGAACAACCCCTCTCATTGAGCAGTCCCCAAACAACTCCCAGGCACTCCCAGAGATCCAATACAGAGAAAAGGGAAAAACCCTCCAGAAGATTCTATGTGTAGGGAGCAATTCCCAGGAGGTTGGTCTTTTGTTGCGAGCTGGCAGACGCAGAGGTGTTGGTGAGGTTTATCCACTGTTTATCCACTGAGCATGCCCGTGCTCTCCCCTCTGATAGGCGAGGGAGCGGATGGGTGCTCTTCTCTGATAGGCTGTTCAGGTAATGGCGGAACAGGGCAGGTGAGGATAAGGGTTGGTCAGTGTTAAACTCTCTCAGGGGGTTAGAAAGAGCTCCAGTCCAGAGTTTGGGTGGACAGTGGAACTAGAAAGCAGGGGAACACAATGCATTTCTACATTGTAGAATAATAGTGGAGACATCAAAACTATGAAATAACACATATGGAACCAAAATATATTTTATATTTGAGATGCTTCAAAGTAGCCACCCTTTGCTTTGATGACAGCTTTGTACATTCTTGGCATTCTCTCTTAACAGGTGTGCCTTGCTAAAAGTTAATTTGTGGAATTTCTTTCCTTCTTAATGCGTTTGAGCCAATCAGTTGATATACCTATTTGGTAAAAGACTAAGTCCATATTATGGCAAGAACAGCTCAAATAAGCAAAGAGAAATGACAGTCCATCATTACTTTAAGACATGAAGGTCAGCCAATGTGAAAAATGTCAAGAAGTTTGAAAGTTTCTTCAAGTGCAGTCATAAAAACCATCAAGCGCTATGATGAAACTGGATTTCATGAGGACTGCCACAGGAAAGGAAGAGCCAGAGTTACCTCTGCTGCAGAGGATAAGTTCATTAGAGTTACCAGCCTCAGAAATTGCAGCCCAAATAAATGCTTCACAGAGTTCAAGTAACAGACACATCACAACATCAACTTTTCAGAGGAAACTGCGTAAAACAGGCCTTCATGGCCGAATTACTGCAAAGAAACTACTACTAAAGGACACCAATAATAAGAAGAGACTTGCTTGGGCCAAGAAACACGAGCAATGAACATTAGACCGGTGGAAATCTGTCCTTTGGTCTGATGAGTCCAAATTTGAGATTATTGGTTCCAACTACTGTGTCTTTGTGAGATGCAGAGTAGGTGAACAGATGATCTACGCATGTGTGGTTCCCACCGTGAAGCATGGAGGAGGAGGTGTGATGGTGTGGGGGTGCTTTGCTGGTGACACTGTCTGTGATTTATTTAGAATTCAAGGCACACTTAACCAGCATGGCTACCACAGCATTCTGCAGCGATCCGCCATCCCTTCTGGTTTGCGCTTAGTGGGACTATCATTTGTTTTTTAACAGGACAATGACCCAACACACCTCCAGGCTGTGTAAGGGCTATTTGACCAAGAAGGAGAGTGATGGAGTGAATGCCTCCACAATCACCCGACCTCAACCCAATTGAGATGGTTTGGGATTGGTTGGACTGCAGAGTGAAGGAAAAGCAGCCAACAAGTGCTCAGCATATGTGGGATCTCCTTCAAGACGGTTGGGAAAACATTACAGGTGAAGCTGGTTGAGAGAATGCCAAGATGCAGAGCTGTCATCAAGGCGAAGGGTGGCTACTTTGAAGAATCTCAAATCTCAAATAGATTTGATTTGTTTAACACTTTTTTGGTTACTACATGACTCCATATGTGTTATTTTATAGTTTTGATGTCTTCATACATTGTAGAAAATAGTTTTTTTTTTAAATGAAGCAAAACCCCTGAATGAGTCCAAACTTTTGACTGGTACTGTATGTGAGAATGCTGTTCATTATCTACAGCTCAGCGTTCAACAACATAGTGCCCTCCAAACTCATCACTAAGCTCAGGACTGTGGGACTGAACACCTCTCTCTGCAGCTGGATCCTAGATTTCCTGACGGGCCGCACCCAGGTGGTAAGAGTAGGCAACAACACCTCCGCCACGCTGACCGTCGACACAGGGGCCCCTCAGCGGTGCGTGCTTAGTACCCTCCTGTATTCCCTGTTCACCCACGACTATGTGTCCGCGCACAACTCCAACACTAAGTTTGCTGACGACACGGCAGTGGTAGGCCTGATCACTGACGACGATGCAACGGCCTATTGGGAGGAAGTTAGTGACCTGGCAGTGTGGTGCCAGGACAACAACCTTTCCATCAACATCAGCAATACAAAGGAGCTGATCATGGACTAGATTTGGCATGGGCCCTCAAATCCTCAAAAAGTTCTACAGCTGCACCATTGAGAGCATCTTGACTGGCTGCATCACGCTTGGTATGGTAATTGCTTGGCATCTGACGACCACAAGGCGCTACAGAGGGTAGTGCGTATGACCCAATTCATCACCGGGGCCTAACTCCCTGCCATCCAGGACCTCTACATCCGGCGATGTCAGAGGAAGGCCCCAAAAATGTCAAAGACTCCAGCCACCCAAGTCATAGCATATTCTCTCTGCTATTGCTACTGTTTGCTATATGTCCTGTTGCCTAGTCACTTTACCCCTACCTATATGTACATATCTACCTCAATTACCTCATACCCCTGCTCATCAACCCGGCACTGGTACAAGTTATCATTACTCATTGTGTACTTATTCCTTGTGTTATTATCTTTATATTATTTTTCTCTCAGCGTTGTTGGGAAGGGCCCGTAAGTATGCAATTCACTGTACAAAGCATGTGACAAATACAATTTTAACTAACGGCAGATGAACTAAAAATCAGAACAGTCAGAGAGGAACTACAGAATGAAGATGGTCATTTTAGGGAGCTAATGAGTGTGCTGAAAGGAGTCTGCTGAAGAGAGCATGGCTGCCAGATGAGGGTCCTTACTGGGATTGTGTTACTTGTGTAGAGGTCAGAGGAGAGGCATAAATACAGCCCATCTCCCTAGCCGGCTCGAGAAGTGCCTGCTGAAAAAGGAGCATTAGGATGATAAAGAAGGCCCTCATCCAGTTGACAAGGTAGAGGAGAGAGAAGCTTTACATAATTAATGTCAGGGTTTATCAGGGAACCCAAGCTGTGGCCTCAAAATAGCCTGGCCTGGGAACAACTGGGACAGGAAGTGACTCATTCTTACTTCCTGTATGTATTCTTTGTACTGCAAAGAGTTCCCCTCATCACCATCAGTCATTAAGTTAAACGTAGGAGGTGGAAATAATCACTACACACGTGGAGCAGAGAGAGAGAGAGAGAGAGAGAGAGAGAGAGAGAGAGAGAGAGAGAGAGAGAGAGAGAGAGAGAGAGAGAGAGAGAGAGAGAGAGAGAGAGAGAGAGAGAGAGAGAGAGAGAGAGAGAGAGAGAGAGAGAGAGAGAGAGAGAGAGAGAGAGAGAGAGAGAGAGAGAGAGAGAGAGAGAGAGAGAGAGAGAGAGAGAGAGAGAGAGAGAGAGAGAGAGAGAGAGAGAGAGAGAGAGAGAGAGAGAGAGAGAGAGAGAGAGAGAGAGAACTACTGTTTGCTGATGATCTGGTGGGCCTACAGCAGCACCTAGATCTTCAGCACAGATTCTGTCAGACCTGGGCCCTGACAGTAAATCTCAGTAAGACCAAAATAATGGTGTTCCAAAAAAGGTCCAGTCGCCAGGACCAAAAATACAAATTCCATCTAGACACCATTGCCCTAGAGCACACAAAAAACTATACATACCTTGGCCTAAACATCAGCGCCACAGGTAACTTCCACAAAGCTGTGAACGATCTGAGAGACAAGGCAAGAAGGACATTCTATGCCATCAAAAGGAACATAATTTCAACATACCAATTAGGATCTGGCTAAAAATACTTGAATTAGTCATAGAGCCCATTGCCCTTTACGGTTGTGAGGTCTGGGGTCTGGGGTCCGCTCACCAACCAAGACTTCACAAAATGGGACAAACACCAAATTGAGACTCTGCATGCAGAATTCTGCAAAAATATCCTCTGTGTACAGCGTAGAACACCAAATAATGCATGCAGAGCAGAATTAGGCCGATACCCAGCTGTTAAATTCTACAACCACCTAAAAGGAAGCGATTCCCAAACCTTCCATAACAAAGCCATCACCCACAGAGAGTTGAACCTGGAGAAGAGTCCCCTAAGCAAGCTGGTCCTGGGGTTCTGTTCACAAACACAAACACACCCCACTGAGCCCCAGGACAGCAGCACAATTAGACCCAAGCAAATCATGAGAAAACAAAAAGATAATTACTTGACACATTGGAACGAATTAACAAAAAAACAGAGCAAACTAGAATGCTATTTGGCCCTAAAAAGAGAGTACACAGTGGCAGAATACCTGTCCACTGTGACTGACCCAAACTTAAGGAAAGCTTTGACTATGTACAGACTTAGTGAGTGTAACAGTACAACTTTAAACCGTCCCCTCGCCCATACCCGGGCGCGAACCAGGGACCCTCTGCACACATCAACAACAGTCATCCACGAAGCATCGTTGTCACCCATCACTCCACAAGAGCCGCGGCCCTTGCAGAGCAAGGGGAATTACTACTTCAAGGTCTCAGAGCAAGTGACGTAACCGATTGAAACGCTATTTAGCGCACACCGCTAACCCGTTTCACATCCGTTACACTCACCCCCCTTTTGACCTTCCTCCTTTTTCCGCAGCAACCAGTAATCCGGGTCAACAGCATCAATGTAACAGTATAATTTTAAACCGTCCCCTCGCCCATACCCGGGCGCGAACCAAGGACCTTCTGCACACAACAACAACAGTCACCCTCGAAGCATCGTTACCCATCGCTCCACAAAAGCCGCGGCCCTTGCAGAGCAAGGGGAACTACTACTTCAAGGTCTCAGAGCAAGTGACGTAACCGATTGAAACGCTATTTAGCGCACACCGCTAACTAAGCTAGCTGTTTCACATCTGTTACATGAGCATAGCCTTGCTATTGAGAAAGGCCGCCGTAGACAGACCTGGCTCTCAAGAGAAGACGGGATATGTGCACACTGCCCACAAAATGAAACTGAGCTGCATTTCCTAACCTCCTATCCAACGTATGACCATATTAGAGATACATATTTCCCTCAGATTACACAGATCCACAAAGAATTCAAAAACAAATCCAATTTTGATAAACTCCCATATCTACTGGGTGAAATTCCACAGTGTGCCATCACAGCAGCAAGATTTGTGACCTGTTGCCACGAGAAAAGGGCAACCAGTGAAGAACAAACACCATTGTAAATACAACCCATATTTATGCTTATTTATTTTATCTTGTGTCCTTTAACCATTTGTACATTGTTAAAACACTGTATATATATAATATGACATTTGCAATGTCTTTATTGTTTTGAAACTTCTGTATGTGTAATGTTTACTGTTCATTTTTATTGTTTATTTCACTTTTGTATATTATCTACCTAAATTGCTTTGGCAATGTTAACACATGTTTCCCATGCCAATAAAGCCCCTTGAATTGAATTGAATTGAGAGAGAGAGAGAGATGGAACGACAGAGGGAGAGCGAGACATTAGGTCTTGTATGATCTCTGACAACTCTGATAGCAAATATTACACCTTGTAATAGCAGTGTGCCATTTCACTTCCCAGCATGCTCTGTCTCTTACAGAGCGGTGGTCTGTTCCCAGGTCACCCCACCTGGGTGTAAGCATCACACTATTTCTATGCCCTGTCGCTAATTGAGACCGTGTCATCTCTTCTATCTACACCTCAGCAGTCAGGTGGGCTGACAAGTAGCGTAACTAAATATTAATTAACATAGGCCTCTCTTCTCCAGGATGAAAATCAAAAGTGTGTGTGTTACACGTTGGTGGTGATTTACTGCCACTCAACCTGAAGTGCTTTGTTTGTTTGACACTTAGTACATACTAGTGTGCACATTACATGCATCCCATTCCATCACTGTCAAAGGAACTGACCACTGGACACAGTCAAGCTGGCTTTTCAATATAGTCGACACCACACCTCACCTCATCGTTCAGTTTAAACACAGCTGCATTTGTATGGAGCTCAGGAGGCTATCTCCCTGACACGACGGCAGGATAATCAAAGAGAGGGAGCGAGTGCGAAAGAGAGAGCAATAGAGAGAGAGTGAGAGAGCGAGAGAGAGAGAGAGAGAGAGAGATGGGGATAGTTTAGTATATGGGAAAAAAGAGAGAAAAATTAATGGTGGTTTCTTCAAAACTCCAACTTTGCAGTCTTGTCACACACACATCAAACATCCACTTAATGCACCAGTAAATAGGCTGTCCCTATCTCCTACAGGGAACACAACACATCTTATCTGATGAGAATTGTCCATTAGCCACGGCCACCTTATCCCCTGCCTGCACACACCCAGCATGACGACATGTCTAAAGGCTTTTAAGGGATAGTTAAGTTGGTTAGCTTCATCTTTTCATTATTTCAGGGTCAACATGTCATTTGAAATGCTGTTGAAATCCCTCCACCATTTTGTGATTGGTAAGACAGGAGATATCCTGGAATATACGTACAGTGCAGTGTGTCCCAGGTAATCTCACACACAAGGGTTAATATTTGTCATGTTTTGTCTTATATTGTCTTGTCATTATGCTTTCCCTTCTGTTCGTTTCCCCCTGCTGGTCTTATTAGGTTCGTTCCTTTTTTCTCTCTTCTTCCCTCTCTCCTCTCTCTATCGAGTCCGTTCCTGCTCCCAGCTGTTCCCATTCTCCTACTCACTCATTTAGTCTTTGCACACCTGTTCCCTATCTTGTCCTCTGATTAGAGTCCCTATTTCTCCCTTGTTTTCCGTTTCTGTCCTGTCGGATCCTTGTTTGATGTTCGCTGTGCTGTGTCTTGGTCTCGCCCTGTCGTGTCTTGTCTCCTTCAGATGCTGCGTGTGAGCAGGTGTCTGAGTCCGCTACGGTCGGTGCCTTCCCGAGGCAACCTACAGTTAATGGTCGAGTCTCCAGTCTGTCCTCGTCACTACGAGTGGATTTAAGTTTTTATGTTTTGTTTTCTGCTCTGATTGTCCAGGAGTAGTGCTCTTATCCTTTACTGGAATAAAGACTCTGTTTTCGCCAAGTCGCATTTGGGTCCTCATTCATCTGCATAACAGAAGGATCCGACCACGAATGGACCCAGCGAACGGATTCTCGTAACACTGCCGTCGAGATCCAGGGAGCCATGCTCGGCAGACACGAGCAGGAATTGTCTGCTGCTCGTCATGCCATTGAGACCCTGGCCGCTCAGGTTTCCGACCTCTCTGGACAGTTCCAGAGTCTTCGTCTCGTGCCACCTGCTACTTCCTGGTCAGCCGAGTCTCCGGAACCTAGGGTTAATAACCCACCTTGTTACTCCGGGCAGCCCACTGAGTGCCGCTCTTTTCTCACCCAGTGTGATATTGTGTTTTCTCTCCAACCCAACACATACTCTAGAGAGAGAGCTCGGGTTGCTTACGTCATATCACTCCTTACTGGCCGGGCTCGAGAGTGGGGCACAGCTATCTGGGAGGCAAGGGCTGATTGTTCTAACAATTACCTGAGCTTTAAAGAGGAGATGATACGGGTTTTTGATCGTTCAGTTTTTGGTAGGGAGGCTTCTAGGGCCCTGGCTTCCCTATGTCAAGGTGATCGATCCATAACGGATTACTCTATAGAGTTTCGCACTCTTGCTGCCTCAAGTGACTGGAACGAGCCGGCGCTGCTCGCTCGTTTTCTGGAGGGACTCCACGCAGAGGTTAAGGATGAGATTCTTCTCCCGGGAGGTTCCTTCCAGTGTGGACTCTTTGATTGCACTCGCCATCCGCATAGAACGACGGGTAGATCTTCGTCACCGAGCTCGTGGAAGAGAGCGCGCGTTGAACGGTGTTTCCCTCTCCGCATCGCAACCATCTCCTCCCTCCGGCTCAGAGACTGAGCCCATGCAGCTGGGAGGTATTCGCATCTCGACTAAAGAGAGGGAACGGAGGATTACCAACCGCCTGTGCCTCTATTGCGGACTTGCTGGACATTTTGTCAATTCATGTCCAGTAAAGCCAGAGCTCATCAGTAAGCGGAGGGCTACTGGTGAGCGCTACTACTCAGGTCTCTCCATCAAGATCCTGTACTACTATGTCGGTCCATCTACGCTGGACCGGTTCGGGTGCTACATGCAGTGCCTTGATAGACTCTGGGGCTGAGGGTTGTTTTATGGACGAAGCATGGGCTCGGAAACATGACATTCCTCTCAGACAGTTAGGGAAGCCTACGCCCATGTTCGCCTTAGATGGTAGTCATCTCCCCAGTATCAGATATGAGACACTACCTTTAACCCTCACTGTATCTGGTAACCACAGTGAGACTATTTCCTTTTTGATTTTTCGTTCACCTTTTACACCTGTTGTTTTGGGTCATCCCTGGCTAGTATGTCATAATCCTTCTATAAATTGGTCTAGTAATTCTATCCTATCCTGGAACGTTTCTTGTCATGTGAAGTGTTTAATGTCTGCTATCCCTCCTGTTTCTTCTGTCCCCTCTTCTCAGGAGGAACCTGGTGATTTGACAGGAGTGCCGGAGGAATATCATGATCTGCGCACGGTCTTCAGTCGGTCCAGAGCCAACTCCCTTCCTCCTCACCGGTCGTATGATTGTAGTATTGATCTCCTTCCGGGGACCACTCCTCCTCGGGGTCAGACTATATACTCTCTGTCGGCTCCCGAACGTAAGGCTCTCGAGGATTATTTGTCTGTGTTCTTGACGCCGGCACCGTAGTGCCTTCTTCCTCTCCTGCCGGGGCGGGGCCTTTTTTGTTAAGAAGAAGGACGGTACTCTGCGCCCCTGCGTGGATTATCGAGGGCTGAATGACATAACGGTTAAGAATCGTTATCCGCTTCCCCTTATGTCATCAGCCTTCGAGATTCTGCAGGGAGCCAGGTTCTTTACTAAGTTGGACCTTCGTAATGCTTACCATCTCGTGGGCATCAGAGAGGGAGACGAGTGGAAACGGCGTTAACACTCCGTTAGGGCATTTTGAGTACCGGGTTCTGCCGTTTGGTCTCGCTAATGCTCCAGCTGTTTTTCAGGCATTAGTTAATGATGTACTGAGAGACATGCTGAACATCTTTGTTTTTGTCTACCTTGACGACATCCTGATTTTTTCACCGTCACTCGAGATTCATGTTCAGCACGTTCGACGTGTACTCCAGCGCCTTTTAGAGAATTGTCTCTACGTGAAGGCTGAGAAGTGCGCCTTTCATGTCTCCTCCGTCACTTTTCTCGGTTCTGTTATTTCCGCTGAAGGCATTCAGATGGATCCCGCTAAGGTCCAGGCTGTCAGTGATTGGCCCGCTCCAAGGTCACGTGTCGAGTTGCAGCGCTTTCTAGGTTTCGCTAATTTCTATCGGCGTTTCATTCGTAATTTCGGTCAAGTTGCTGCCCTCTCACAGCTCTTACTTCTGTCAAGACGTGCTTTAAGTGGTCCGGTTCCGCCCAGGGAGCTTTTGATCTCCTCAAGAAGCGTTTTACGTCCGCTCCTATCCTCGTTACTCCTGACGTCACTAAACAATTCATTGTCGAGGTTGACGCGTCAGAGGTGGGCGTGGGAGCCATTCTATCCCAGCGGTTCCAGTCTGACGATAAGGTTCATCCTTGCGCTTATTTTCTCATCGCCTGTCGCCATCGGGAACGCAACTATGATGTGGGTAATCTGAACTGCTCGCCATCCGCTTAGCCCTAGGCGAATGGCGACAGTGGTTGGAGGGGGCGACCGTTCCTTTGTCGTCTTGGACTGACCATAAGAACCTTGAGTACATCCGTTCTGCCAAACGACTTAATGCACGTTCAAGCTCGTTGGGCGTTGTTTTTCACTCGTTTCGAGTTTGTGATTTCTTATCGCCCGGGTAGTAAGAACACCAAGCCTGATGCCTTATCCCGTCTCTTTAGTTCTTCTGTGGCTTCTACTGATCCCGAGGGGATTCTTCCTTATGGGCGTGTTGTCGGGTTGACAGTCTGGGGAATTGAGAGACAGGTTAAGCAAGCACTCAATCACACTGCGTTCCTATCGCGCTTGTCCTAGTAACCTTCTTTTCGTTCCTGTTTCTACTCGTCTGGCTGTTCTTCAGTGGGCTCACTCTGCCAAGTTAGCTGGCCATCCCGGCGTTCGAGGTACTCTTGCTTCTATTCGCCAGCGCTTTTGGTGGCCTACTCAGGAGCGTGACACGCGTTCCCGTTTCGTGGCTGCTTGTTCGGACTGCGCGCAGACTAAGTCAGGTAACTCTCCTCCTGCCGGTCGTTCTCAGACCGCTTCCCATTCCTTCTCGACCATGGTCTCACATCGCCTTAGACTTCATTACCGGTCTGCCTTCGTCTGCGGGGAAGACTGTGATTCTTACGGTTGTCGATAGGTTCTCTAAGGCGGCACATTTCATTCCCTCGCTAAGCTTCCTTCCGCTAAGGAGACGGCACAAATCATCATCGAGAATGTGTTCAGAATTCATGGCCTCCCGTTAGACGCCGTTTCAGACAGAGGTCCGCAATTCACGTCACAGTTTTGGAGGGAGTTCTGTCGTTTGATTGGTGCTTCCGTCAGTCTCTCTTCCGGTTTTCATCCCCAGTCTAACGGTCAAGCAGAAAGGGCCAATCAGACGATTGGTCGCATACTACGCAGCCTTTCTGTTTTAGAAACCCTGCGTCTTGGGCAGAACAGCTCCCCTGGGCAGAATACGCTCACAACTCGGTTCCTTCGTCTGCTACCGGGCTATCTCCGTTTCAGAGTAGCCTGGGTTACCAACCTCCTCTGTTCTCGTCCCAGCTCGCCGAGTCCAGCGTTCCCTCCGCTCAGGCGTTTGTCCAACGTTGTGAGCGCACCTGGAGGAGGGTGAGGTCTGCACTTTGCCGTTACAGGGCGCAGACTGTGAGAGCCGCCAATAAACGTAGGGGATTAAGAGTCCTAGGTATTGTCGCGGCCAGAGAGTGTGGCTTTCCACTGTAACCTTCCCCTTACGACAGCTTCTCGTAAGTTGACTCCTATGAAGGTTCATTGGTCCGTTCCGTGTCTCCCAGGTCGTCAATCCTGTCGCTGTGTGGACTGCTTCTTCCGCGACATCTTCGTCGCGTCCATCCTGTCTTCCATGTCTCCTGTGTCAAGCCCTTTCTTCGCACCCCCGTTCGTCTTCCCTCCCCCCCGTCCTTGTCGAGGGCGCACCTATTTACAAGGTACGTAGGATCATGGACATGCGTTCTCGGGGACGTGGTCACCAGTACTTAGTGGATTGGGAGGGTTACGGTCCTGAGGAGAGGAGTTGGGTTCCATCTCGGGACGTGCTGGACCGTTCGCTGATTGATGATTTCCTCCGTTGCCGCCAGGATTCCTCGAGTGCGCCAGGAGGCGCTCGGTGAGTGGGGGGGTACTGTCATGTTTTGTCTTATATTGTCTTGTCATTATGCTTTCCCTTCTGTTCGTTTCCCCCTGCTGGTCTTATTAGGTTCGTTCCTTTTTTCTCTCTTCTTCCTCTCTCTCCTCTCTCTATCGTTCGTTCCTGCTCCCAGCTGTTCCCCATTCTCCTACTCACTCATTTAGTCTTTGCACACCTGTTCCCTATCTTGTCCTCTGATTAGAGTCCCTATTTCTCCCCTTGTTTTCCGTTTCTGTCCTGTCGGATCCTTGTTTGATGTTCGCTGTGCTGTGTCTTGGTCTCGCCCTGTCGTGTCTTGTCTCCTTCAGATGCTGCGTGTGAGCAGGTGTCTGAGTCCGCTACGGTCGGTGCCTTCCGAGGCAACCTACAGTTAATGGTCGAGTCTCCAGTCTGTCCTCGTCACTACGAGTGGATTTAAGTTTTTATGTTTTGTTTTCTGCTCTGATTGTCCAGGAGTAGTGCTCTTATCCTTTACTGGAATAAAGACTCTGTTTTCGCCAAGTCGCTTTTGGGTCCTCATTCATCTGCATAACAATATTATCATACATATCATATACTTTTGCAATAGAGTATAGATTTCTGATTCTGACTAACATATTCCCTGATATAGTTAGACGGTATCCTTTGGAATAATTCTCTTGAATTGAGTCGCTGTCGTAGCAAATAGTCTGATTCTCTTGAATTGAGTCGCTGTCGTAGCTAATAGTCTGATTCTCTTGAATTTCCTGGCAGGAGGAGGATAAAAAGACATTCTATTATTTTAACTATACTGTAGGCTAGGTGAGATCAGAGCTCTCTATTTCTCCTGGTCAGTAACGACTAAAGGTTATTTTTATGGGGTTAAACTCCAGACCAACACCATCCAAGATTCGTTTGACCTAGGCTGCCATCTGTCTGTCTCAGCAGGTAGCTGTGCTGTGAGTCACGGCCACTGGACAGTCTAGGTCTGACCCCTGCCAATTAGACTGACCCCTCACAAAAGGTCATATCAGGTCAGGCAGTGCCCTCTGTATCGACTGAAGTTTGATTTTGTGGGTGTAGGAAGTCTGGCATACTGGGAGGAGGTAGGGTGTGAATAATGAATACTCCTGTGCTGATCACACCTGGTACACACACACCATACACTACAGGACAAATACACACTCACACAAATGACACACATACACACTCACACACATCTACATGAACACACATCACAGATGACAACACACACTGTGATGCATAGACAGAAGCAAAACCATGAATAGGGAAAGAGAGAGAGAAAGAGAGAAAGAGAGAGAGAGAGAGAGAGAGAGAGAGAGAGAGAGAGAGAGAGAGAAAGAAAGAAAGAAAGCGGGAGAGAGTGAATCTCTAGCCAATGTCTAGGGTGTCTGCAGGTGATGGCAGGTTGTTGGTGACAGTGAGAGGTCATTGAGGAGGTGTTAATTGTTATGGACTGTCTCTTTCCGCCAGGCCCCATCGGGAGAGGAAGAGGCAGCCACGAACCCAGCGGAGGTGACATTAAACTGGGCACAGATCACACCATCGACCCCTGACACCGGACCGGAGCACCACATTTATATTCCACTTTAAAATCCAATTAAAGACTTCACCGTCCCGGATGTTAAATAATCAAGTTTAGCCAGAGGAAGCAAAGGTTAGAGAAGAGAGCGGGAGAGGGAGGGAGATTAGAGAGCAAAGAAGCGAGAGAGAAGAGAGCTAACTATAGGGCCAGTGGATTCACATACCAGATGAGGAACACTAATATTCAACTCTACGCTGAGACCCTGGTTGAAGTCTGTAGAATCCCCAGAATTAGCGCCAGCCTGCATGCTAAGATATAAGCTAAGTTATTAGCTACCAAGCCATAGGCTAACTGAGTCTGTTGACCAGTTAGCTGAGGTAAGGAGATAAGACCGAGACAGTCTCTGCAGTCACAGTTAATGGATGAATCCTGGAGGATCACACATCACACATGTGCAATACCCACAGACACAGACAAATACTGTAACCAATCTCTCGATAAGAAAATGGTCTTCTATCCTCCGAAGCTTCCTGTCGTCTGTTTCCCCTCTCCCCCTATCCCTTCCTCCCTTCTCTCCCTTCCCTGGCTACTGAAGGCACATCTGTGTATCTCTGCCAACTCCTCACCGGCGACTTCATCAACGATTCTCTACTACTGCTGCTTGGCGTTGATAGAGGGTTGGTCATCAAGGTCATTGTCAGTAATAAGTTGATTCTGACTGGTTGTGAAAGGCACATACTGTATGCTGCTCTGTCATTCATGCTTACTGAGGTCTGGGGAGGTTCTCTGCAGTCAGTCACAGTCTCTGTGTTCTCATTCAGCAGTCTCTCTTCCCTTTAGTGGTGATGTCTGGGGAGGTTCTCTGCAGTCAGTCACAGTCTCTGTGTTCTCACTCAGCAGTCTCTCTTCCCTTTAGTGGTGATGACCAAATAAATGAATCATCTAACACTGTATTAGCTCAGTGGTGGGGCTGTCACTCACAGGTCACAGAGAGGACACACACACAATGATTCCAGATGGCACAGCTGCCCCACAGGTTTAAAGAAGCCACCAACTCATGACCGGTAGAAATGTCACGTCCAATCTCCGTCAACGCCCTGCGTAAAGTCACGGTGTGGAGCCAATCATTTCTCTTTAACTAATTTGTGAGGAGGCTAACGCTGCTAAGCTGCCTGACACACTCTTCCTCTTGACTGGCAGAGTAAATATAATCAGAGGGGCTGCAGGGTGAAAGACAGAAAGAAGGGACAATGTCAGTTTAATTCAATAACAGAAAAGCTGCGAAATGGAGAGTTGAAAAGAAAGACAAGGGAGGTTCAGAACAGTAATGTTTGTGAAGTGGTGAAAGGGTGTACTGCATGTTATGTGTGATGATTGTGAGGCGCTAAACCAATTCTGCAGTAACAAGACGGGGAGTTCAAATAGGCCTTTGGCACGTCAAGGGAACTGAAATCTGGACAAACTGTAGGTTTATAAACTCTCAGAACTAAGCATTTCTAGCAGTAAAATGATACACCAAATGTAGGCAACATTTTGACTTGGGAACAGGAGTGGAGAAATATTGTTTCTTTCTTACAGCATCTTGAGAGAATGCTAATGTACAGTTACATACCGTCTGTAGATTTGCTGTCTTTATCAGCATCATAAAAGCTGATAGTATTTTAACCACATGAAATATGCATCCAAGCCAAACTGAAATCTTATCCGAAACATGTTGGGTCATGTTCAGAATGTTCTATTTCCTTATAACTGGTCAAACTGATGTAATTTGGACATTTTGCACAGACCGTATTTCCCATTTCTTTAGAGTTATTTTCTCCTGGTCCCTAAATGTCTTGGCAGGGAAAACGTTACAGATGTCAACGCGATCTAAGCATTCATTCAATCGGGTTATGACATCACATTCTGGTAAACAAGGGTTTATGTAGTCTTCTAGGGAAACATATAATGACAGAAGAGAAGCTGCTTGTATCTAATTATAGACAAGTTGTCTAATAAATAACCTGCCAAAATGTCAACAATTATAAGCAGAAACAAATCTAAATCAGGCAAATCAAATCCTGCAAACTCTGTCCAAAAATCTTTCTGCTGTTTCTGACTATAGCTTACATCACATGTTCCGTATTAGCGGGTTAGGGTCGGTTGAGGGCCTCAGATTGACCCTTTATCACATATAGTCCCGCGGTTGTGGATGGTTATTAGCAATTGCCGGCGGTTGAGGGTGAACCTAACAGCTGCGCAGCGCACCAATAGTGTGGTAGACATTGGGTTAACAGCTCTGTTAAATGTGCCTGTTCACTTAACTGTGGATCACAGACTCAACTAGAAAACACAAAGAGAATGTGCTGTGCTATATGAAATATAGATATATAATTCTAGCTAAATGTCTTCTGTACTGAGTGCTGTGGGTGGTAGATGTTAAATGCTAGGTGTCTACTATTAGCACTGAATCTAATGCAAAAACGCAAGAACTATTGAGTGCTAGGGCTCGTGGTGTCAAATGTTTCAAAAGGCAAAGGTACTAAATGTCCTGAGTGGCTGAAAGATATGGCGAGAGTGTGGAGGTGGGGACAGCATCTTGATAGTCGGACTCAGATAAACCGTATTTCTTCCTCTGTGGGGTGTTTCCCAACCCTATGAAGGTTCCTATCTGTCTGTGTGGCGTTTCCACTTCAATCCAACCCTATGAAGGTTCCTATCTGTCTGTGTGGTGTTTCCACTTCAATCCAACCCTATGAAGGTTCCTATCTGTCTGTGTGGTGTTTCCATTTCAATCTAACCCTATGAAGGTTCCTATCTGTCTGTGTGGTGTTTCCACTTCAATCCAACCCTATGAAGGTTCCTATCTGTCTGTGTGGTGTTTCCACTTCAATCTAACCCTATGAAGGTTCCTATCTGTCTGTGTGGTGTTTCCACTTCAATCCAACCCTATGAAGGTTCCTATCTGTCTGTGTGGTGTTTCCACTTCAATCTAACCCTATGAAGGTTCCTATCTGTCTGTGTGGTGTTTCCACTTCAATCTAACCCTATGAAGGTTCCTATCTGTCTGTGCGGTATTTCCACTTCAATCCAACCCTATGAAGGTTCCTATCTGTCTGTGTGGTGTTTCCACTTCAATCTAACCCTATGAAGGTTCCTATCTGTCTGTGTGGTGTTTCCACTTCAATCTAACCCTATGAAGGTTCCTATCTGTCTGTGTGGTGTTTCCACTTCAATCCGACCCTATGAAGGTTCCTATCTGTCTGTGCGGTATTTCCACTTCAATCCAACCCTATGAAGGTTCCTATCTGTCTGTGTGGTGTTTCCACTTCAATCCAACCCTATGAAGGTTCCTATCTGTCTGTGTGGTGTTTCCACTTCAATCTAAACCTAAGAAGGTTACTATCTGTCTGTGTGGTGTTTCCACTTCAATCTAACCCTATGAAGGTTCCTATCTGTCTGTGTGGTGTTTCCACTTCAATCTAACCCTATGAAGGTTCCTATCTGTCTGTGTGGTGTTTCCATTTCAATCTAACCCTATGAAGGTTCCTATGTGTCTGTGTGGTGTTTCCACTTCAATCTAACCCTATGAAGGTTCCTATCTGTCTGTGTGGTGTTTCCACTTCAATCTAACCCTATGAAGGTTCCTATCTGTCTGTGTGGTGTTTCCACTTCAATCTAACCCTATGAAGGTTCCTATCTGTCTGTGTGGTGTTTCCACTTCAATCCAACCCTATGAAGGTTCCTATCTGTCTGTGCGGTATTTCCACTTCAATCTAACCCTATGAAGGTTCCTATCTGTCTGTGTGGTGTTTCCACTTCAATCTAACCCTATGAAGGTTCCTATCTGTCTGTGTGGTGTTTCCACTTCAATCCAACCCAATGAAGGTTCCTATCTGTCTGTGTGGTGTTTCCACTTCAATCTAACCCTATGAAGGTTCCTATCTGTCTGTGTGGTGTTTCCACTTCAATCCAACCCTATGAAGGTTCCTATCTGTCTGTGTGGTGTTTCCACTTCAATCCAACCCTATGAAGGTTCCTATCTGTCTGTGTGGTGTTTCCACTTCAATCTAACCCTATGAAGGTTCCTATCTGTCTGTGTGGTGTTTCCACTTCAATCTAACCCTATGAAGGTTCCTATCTGTCTGTGTGGTGTTTCCACTTCAATCTAACCCTATGAAGGTTCCTATCTGTCTGTGTGGTGTTTCCACTTCAATCTAACCCTATGAAGGTTCCTATCTGTCTGTGTGGTGTTTCCACTTCAATCTAACCCTATGAAGGTTCCTATCTGTCTGTGTGGTGTTTCCACTTCAATCTAACCCTATGAAGGTTCCTATCTATGAAGGTTCCTATCTGTCTGTGTGGTGTTTCCACTTCAATCTAACCCTATGAAGGTTCCTATCTGTCTGTGTGGTGTTTCCACTTCAATCTAACCCTATGAAGGTTCCTATCTGTCTGTGTGGTGTTTCCACTTCAATCCAACCCTATGAAGGTTCCTATCTGTCTGTGTGGTGTTTCCACTTCAATCCAACCCTATGAAGGTTCCTATCTGTCTGTGTGGTGTTTCCACTTCAATCTAACCCTATGAAGGTTCCTATCTGTCTGTGTGGTGTTTCCACTTCAATCTAACCCTATGAAGGTTCCTATCTGTCTGTGTGGTGTTTCCACTTCAATCTAACCCTATGAAGGTTCCTATCTGTCTGTGTGGTGTTTCCACTTCAATCCAACCCTATGAAGGTTCCTATCTGTCTGTGTGGTGTTTCCACTTCAATCTAACCCTATGAAGGTTCCTATCTGTCTGTGTGGTGTTTCCACTTCAATCTAACCCTATGAAGGTTCCTATCTGTCTGTGTGGTGTTTCCACTTCAATCTAACCCTATGAAGGTTCCTATCTGTCTGTGTGTGTTTTTCAATCCAACCCTATGAAGGTTCATCTGTCTGTGTGGTGTTTCCACTTCAATCCAACCCTATGAAGGTTCCTATCTGTCTGTGTGGTGTTTCCACTTCAATCTAACCCTATGAAGGTTCCTATCTGTCTGTGTGGTGTTTCCACTTCAATCTAACCCTATGAAGGTTCCTATCTGTCTGTGTGGTGTTTCCACTTCAATCCAACCCTATGAAGGTTCCTATCTGTCTGTGTGGTGTTTCCACTTCAATCTAACCCTATGAAGGTTCCTATCTGTCTGTGTGGTGTTTCCACTTCAATCTAACCCTATGAAGGTTCCTATCTGTCTGTGTGGTGTTTCCACTTCAATCTAACCCTATGAAGGTTCCTATCTGTCTGTGTGGTGTTTCCACTTCAATCCAACCCTATGAAGGTTCCTATCTGTCTGTGTGGTGTTTCCACTTCAATCTAACCCTATGAAGGTTCCTATCTGTCTGTGTGGTGTTTCCACTTCAATCTAACCCTATGAAGGTTCCTATCTGTCTGTGTGGTGTTTCCACTTCAATCTAACCCTATGAAGGTTCCTATCTGTCTGTGTGGTGTTTCCACTTCAATCTAACCCTATGAAGGTTCCTATCTGTCTGTGTGGTGTTTCCACTTCAATCTAACCCTATGAAGGTTCCTATCTGTCTGTGTGGTGTTTCCACTTCAATCTAACCCTATGAAGGTTCCTATCTGTCTGTGTGGTGTTTCCACTTCAATCTAACCCTATGAAGGTTCCTATCTGTCTGTGTGGTGTTTCCACTTCAATCTAACCCTATGAAGGTTCCTATCTGTCTGTGTGGTGTTTCCACTTCAATCTAACCCTATGAAGGTTCCTATCTGTCTGTGTGGTGTTTCCACTTCAATCTAACCCTATGAAGGTTCCTATCTGTCTGTGTGGTGTTTCCACTTCAATCTAACCCTATGAAGGTTCCTATCTGTCTGTGTGGTGTTTCCACTTCAATCTATCTGTCTGTGTGGTGTTTCCACTTCAATCTAACCCTATGAAGGTTCCTATCTGTCTGTGTGGTGTTTCCACTTCAATCTAACCCTATGAAGGTTCCTATCTGTCTGTGTGGTGTTTCCACTTCAATCTAACCCTATGAAGGTTCCTATCTGTCTGTGTGGTGTTTCCACTTCAATCTAACCCTATGAAGGTTCCTATCTGTCTGTGTGGTGTTTCCACTTCAATCTAACCCTATGAAGGTTCCTATCTGTCTGTGTGGTGTTTCCACTTCAATCCAACCCTATGAAGGTTCCTATCTGTCTGTGTGGTGTTTCCACTTCAATCCTAACCCTATGAAGGTTCCTATCTGTCTGTGTGGTGTTTCCACTTCAATCCAACCCTATGAAGGTTCCTATCTGTCTGTGCGGTATTTCCACTTCAATCCAACCCTATGAAGGTTCCTATCTGTCTGTGTGGTGTTTCCACTTCAATCTAACCCTATGAAGGTTCCTATCTGTCTGTGTGGTGTTTCCACTTCAATCTAACCCTATGAAGGTTCCTATCTGTCTGTGTGGTGTTTCCACTTCAATCCAACCCTATGAAGGTTCCTATCTGTCTGTGTGGTGTTTCCACTTCAATCCAACCCTATGAAGGTTCCTATCTGTCTGTGTGGTGTTTCCACTTCAATCCAACCCTATGAAGGTTCCTATCTGTCTGTGTGGTGTTTCCACTTCAATCTAACCCTATGAAGGTTCCTATCTGTCTGTGTGGTGTTTCCACTTCAATCCAACCCTATGAAGGTTCCTATCTGTCTGTGTGGTGTTTCCACTTCAATCTAACCCTATGAAGGTTCCTATCTGTCTGTGTGGTGTTTCCACTTCAATCCAACCCTATGAAGGTTCCTATCTGTCTGTGTGGTGTTTCCACTTCAATCTAACCCTATGAAGGTTCCTATCTGTCTGTGTGGTGTTTCCACTTCAATCTAACCCTATGAAGGTTCCTATCTGTCTGTTTGGTGTTTCCACTTCAATCTAACCCTATGAAGGTTCCTATCTGTCTGTGTGGTGTTTCCACTTCAATCTAACCCTATGAAGGTTCCTATCTGTCTGTGTGGTGTTTCCACTTCAATCTAACCCTATGAAGGTTCCTATCTGTCTGTGTGGTGTTTCCACTTCAATCTAACCCTATGAAGGTTCCTATCTGTCTGTGTGGTGTTTCCACTTCAATCTAACCCTATGAAGGTTCCTATCTGTCTGTGTGGTGTTTCCACTTCAATCTAACCCTATGAAGGTTCCTATCTGTCTGTGTGGTGTTTCCACTTCAATCTAACCCTATGAAGGTTCCTATCTGTCTGTGTGGTGTTTCCACTTCAATCTAACCCTATGAAGGTTCCTATCTGTCTGTGTGGTGTTTCCACTTCAATCCAACCCTATGAAGGTTCCTATCTGTCTGTGTGGTGTTTCCACTTCAATCCAACCCTATGAAGGTTCCTATCTGTCTGTGTGGTGTTTCCACTTCAATCCAACCCTATGAAGGTTCCTATCTGTCTGTGTGAAGGTTCCTATCTGTCTGTGTGGTGTTTCCACTTCAATCTAACCCTATGAAGGTTCCTATCTGTCTGTGTGGTGTTTCCACTTCAATCTAACCCTATGAAGGTTCCTATCTGTCTGTGTGGTGTTTCCACTTCAATCTAACCCTATGAAGGTTCCTATCTGTCTGTGTGGTGTTTCCACTTCAATCCAACCCTATGAAGGTTCCTATCTGTCTGTGTGGTGTTTCCACTTCAATCTAACCCTATGAAGGTTCCTATCTGTCTGTGTGGTGTTTCCACTTCAATCTAACCCTATGAAGGTTCCTATCTGTCTGTGTGGTGTTTCCACTTCAATCTAACCCTATGAAGGTTCCTATCTGTCTGTGTGGTGTTTCCACTTCAATCCAACCCTATGAAGGTTCCTATCTGTCTGTGTGGTGTTTCCACTTCAATCTAACCCTATGAAGGTTCCTATCTGTCTGTGTGGTGTTTCCACTTCAATCCAACCCTATGAAGGTTCCTATCTGTCTGTGTGGTGTTTCCACTTCAATCTAACCCTATGAAGGTTCCTATCTGTCTGTGTGGTGTTTCCACTTCAATCTAACCCTATGAAGGTTCCTATCTGTCTGTGTGGTGTTTCCACTTCAATCCAACCCTATGAAGGTTCCTATCTGTCTGTGTGGTGTTTCCACTTCAATCTAACCCTATGAAGGTTCCTATCTGTCTGTGTGGTGTTTCCACTTCAATCTAACCCTATGAAGGTTCCTATCTGTCTGTGTGGTGTTTCCACTTCAATCTAACCCTATGAAGGTTCCTATCTGTCTGTGTGGTGTTTCCACTTCAATCTAACCCTATGAAGGTTCCTATCTGTCTGTGTGGTGTTTCCACTTCAATCTAACCCTATGAAGGTTCCTATCTGTCTGTGTGGTGTTTCCACTTCAATCTAACCCTATGAAGGTTCCTATCTGTCTGTGTGGTGTTTCCATCTGTCTGTGTGGTGTTTTCAATCTAACCCTATGAAGGTTCCTATCTGTCTGTGTGGTGTTTCCACTTCAATCTAACCCTATGAAGGTTCCTATCTGTCTGTGTGGTGTTTCCACTTCAATCTAACCCTATGAAGGTTCCTATCTGTCTGTTTGGTGTTTCCACTTCAATCTAACCCTATGAAGGTTCCTATCTGTCTGTGTGGTGTTTCCACTTCAATCCAACCCTATGAAGGTTCCTATCTGTCTGTGTGGTGTTTCCACTTCAATCTAACCCTATGAAGGTTCCTATCTGTCTGTGTGGTGTTTCCACTTCAATCTAACCCTATGAAGGTTCCTATCTGTCTGTGTGGTGTTTCCACTTCAATCTAACCCTATGAAGGTTCCTATCTGTCTGTGTGGTGTTTCCACTTCAATCTAACCCTATGAAGGTTCCTATCTGTCTGTGTGGTGTTTCCACTTCAATCTAACCCTATGAAGGTTCCTATCTGTCTGTGTGGTGTTTCCACTTCAATCTAACCCTATGAAGGTTCCTATCTGTCTGTGTGGTGTTTCCACTTCAATCTAACCCTATGAAGGTTCCTATCTGTCTGTGTGGTGTTTCCACTTCAATCTAACCCTATGAAGGTTCCTATCTGTCTGTGTGGTGTTTCCACTTCAATCCAACCCTATGAAGGTTCCTATCTGTCTGTGTGGTGTTTCCACTTCAATCTAACCCTATGAAGGTTCCTATCTGTCTGTGTGGTGTTTCCACTTCAATCCAACCCTATGAAGGTTCCTATCTGTCTGTGTGGTGTTTCCACTTCAATCCAACCCTATGAAGGTTCCTATCTGTCTGTGTGGTGTTTCCACTTCAATCTAACCCTATGAAGGTTCCTATCTGTCTGTGTGGTGTTTCCACTTCAATCCAACCCTATGAAGGTTCCTATCTGTCTGTGTGGTGTTTCCACTTCAATCCAACCCTATGAAGGTTCCTATCTGTCTGTGTGGTGTTTCCACTTCAATCCAACCCTATGAAGGTTCCTATCTGTCTGTGTGGTGTTTCCACTTCAATCTAACCCTATGAAGGTTCCTATCTGTCTGTGTGGTGTTTCCACTTCAATCCAACCCTATGAAGGTTCCTATCTGTCTGTGTGGTGTTTCCACTTCAATCCAACCCTATGAAGGTTCCTATCTGTCTGTGTGGTGTTTCCACTTCAATCCAACCCTATGAAGGTTCCTATCTGTCTGTGTGGTGTTTCCACTTCAATCTAACCCTATGAAGGTTCCTATCTGTCTGTGTGGTGTTTCCACTTCAATCTAACCCTATGAAGGTTCCTATCTGTCTGTGTGGTGTTTCCACTTCAATCTAACCCTATGAAGGTTCCTATCTGTCTGTGTGGTGTTTCCACTTCAATCTAACCCTATGAAGGTTCCTATCTGTCTGTGTGGTGTTTCCACTTCAATCCAACCCTATGAAGGTTCCTATCTGTCTGTGTGGTGTTTCCACTTCAATCCAACCCTATGAAGGTTCCTATCTGTCTGTGTGGTGTTTCCACTTCAATCTAACCCTATGAAGGTTCCTATCTGTCTGTGTGGTGTTTCCACTTCAATCTAACCCTATGAAGGTTCCTATCTGTCTGTGTGGTGTTTCCACTTCAATCTAACCCTATGAAGGTTCCTATCTGTCTGTGTGGTGTTTCCACTTCAATCTAACCCTATGAAGGTTCCTATCTGTCTGTGGTGGTGTTTCCACTTCAATCCAACCCTATGAAGGTTCCTATCTGTCTGTGTGGTGTTTCCACTTCAATCCAACCCTATGAAGGTTCCTATCTGTCTGTGTGGTGTTTCCACTTCAATCTAACCCTATGAAGGTTCCTATCTGTCTGTGTGGTGTTTCCACTTCAATCTAACCCTATGAAGGTTCCTATCTGTCTGTGTGGTGTTTCCACTTTCCAACCCAATCCAATCTAACCCTATGAAGGTTCCTATCTGTCTGTGTGGTGTTTCCACTTCAATCTAACCCTATGAAGGTTCCTATCTGTCTGTGTGGTGTTTCCACTTCAATCCAACCCTATGAAGGTTCCTATCTGTCTGTGTGGTGTTTCCACTTCAATCTAACCCTATGAAGGTTCCTATCTGTCTGTGTGGTGTTTCCACTTCAATCTAACCCTATGAAGGTTCCTATCTGTCTGTGTGGTGTTTCCACTTCAATCCAACCCTATGAAGGTTCCTATCTGTCTGTGTGGTGTTTCCACTTCAATCTAACCCTATGAAGGTTCCTATCTGTCTGTGTGGTGTTTCCACTTCAATCCAACCCTATGAAGGTTCCTATCTGTCTGTGTGGTGTTTCCACTTCAATCTAACCCTATGAAGGTGCCTATCTGTCTGTGTGGTGTTTCCACTTCAATCCAACCCTATGAAGGTTCCTATCTGTCTGTGTGGTGTTTCCACTTCAATCTAACCCTATGAAGGTTCCTATCTGTCTGTGTGGTGTTTCCACTTCAATCTAACCCTATGAAGGTTCCTATCTGTCTGTTTGGTGTTTCCACTTCAATCTAACCCTATGAAGGTTCCTATCTGTCTGTGTGGTGTTTCCACTTCAATCTAACCCAATGAAGGTTCCTATCTGTCTGTGTGGTGTTTCCACTTCAATCTAACCCTATGAAGGTTCCTATCTGTCTGTGTGGTGTTTCCACTTCAATCTAACCCTATGAAGGTTCCTATCTGTCTGTGTGGTGTTTCCACTTCAATCTAACCCTATGAAGGTTCCTATCTGTCTGTGTGGTGTTTCCACTTCAATCTAACCCTATGAAGGTTCCTATCTGTCTGTGTGGTGTTTCCACTTCAATCTAACCCTATGAAGGTTCCTATCTGTCTAAGATAAGGTTATGCTGCCGTGTGTGTCTCTCTCGCTTGGAAATTCTGGGCTCTCACCATCTTCCATCATAACTGTTACAAGCTACCCCACTGTCAAAACGTCAACACCAAGCCTAATCCCATGAGTGGAGACGGGGACTTTCTTTAATTAAGCCAGAGAGGGCGGCACAGCAGCTAAATAGAGCACAACCACACACACACACACACACACACACACACACACACACACACACACACACACACACACACACACACACACACACACACACACACACACACACACACACACACAGAAAATATACACACATAACACACTAACACCTAAACCAAAATCCTCTCATCACTTGAATCAATCCCAGCGTACCTCAGTGGCCACCTTATTAGACTGAGCGTATAGTCACACAGTCACACAGTTTTCTAGGCTAGGTGCCATATCTTCTTTAGAAATCACACTCATCACACACAGACAATGACAAGCACACAAAGGGCTATTGGGTAACAACGCTATACTCTGACAAGCTCGCGTCTCTAATCAACAGAGGCCTTGGCGTGGGACTGCAGTGCTCCAGATATCCACCAGGTGGTGTTTACATAGAACGTCCTTCTTCTGAGGAGATGCTGTAGTATGACAGAAGCCACTGATCAACGGAGCGTCAGAAATGTCACACGCAATCGCCACAACACACTCTCTCACACACACACAACACACACATTCCTGTACAGATGTGCTCACACACAGGCGGTCAGGTGGTCAAGGCATTCAACTCACCGGCACTGACAGTGATGGCCTCGATGAACTGGTCTCTCCAGCTGTTAGTCCCCACCAGCAGGGCCAGGTTTGTCTTCTTAATCAGCTTGTCCACAGTGTTCTGCACAGGGATCACCAAACACATGGCATTAAAGAGCTGCACACTGTAGAAGTGCATAGATAGAGGGAAGCAAGGCTGTCTAGTCTACATACAGGACACATTATCATGACTGTTTCTGTCCTTAAAACATATTTACTGCTCTGTAATAATCAGGTATTAAGAATAAACAACGAGAGTGAAGTCTGTGTAGAGAGCTTGAGTATTGTAATTCCTGCTTCAAGGCCATGACACGTAACAGCTACAGTAGCCAAGAGCCAGTCCTCAGGAGCTATGTGATGATGTCATAGGCCAGGGGGAAATAGATGGGAGGTTCAGTCCCTTACTGGGCCTGTAGCTGTATCCCTCTCTTTGATAAAGGTTGGTTCCCAGAGGACAGCAGCAGGCGTTCCTAGAGCACGCTCAGGAAATCAAGCCTTATCAAAGTACGCATATATCCAGAAGGACACCCCACCTCATCCTTGATCCATCCCTTCCTCCATCCTTTCTTTCGGAGGAATCTATTAGCTAGCTCCTGGGATGACAGCTGGATAGCACCCCTCTCCTCCTTCCCTCCATCCCAATCTCTCTTCCCTCACCATCAGAAGGAAAATCCCATACTTATTTTCTTTAGAAGGAAACTTAAAAGGTAATTGAGTTGACTGAAGCTTTGTAATGTTAATGGTGGGATGTCTGTGCTCAGGTTTATGCAGAAATGGACTAGAACACTATTCTCTCCCAGCTCTGCTACGGTCTCTAAGATAATGTATTAATGTTTAGAGAAATAGAAAGACAATTTCCATGACTATCTTGACTTCACCTACTGTCGAAACCCTAGCTAGGTGTGTTGGTTTTAGGAGGGAGAGAGGGATCCTATACTGTCTGAAAATCACCTACTACCTCTGCCCTACTTGGCAGCCCCACATGATCAGATTCTGGGTCTTGCTTGACGTTAATCTTAGAACAGAAAAGTTGCAGACTACCATTTGAAAGTATAAACTCTTTCAACACAGCCACTTGCTATGACTCTCTGAGGTTAGAGGTAATTCAACCGCCCCCCAGCCTCCCACCCAACCTCACAGTGAGAGCCACTCCAGTAAGAACAGCACACGATCCGTCAAGTGCTCACAAGCACCCACCTATCAGTCGATGACTGTCTGAAGAGGGTGTGGGAGAGAGAGGGAGCAAGGAGCATGCACATTTGCGTGCACACACACGCACACACACACCTTAATATTCATGACAATGACATCTATGTTTGTCTAAAGAGTGTGTGTGGGTGAAAGAGGGGCATGCTCGCGAACACACACACACATTGACACACACACACAAACACACACACACAAACTGAAACGCACAAACACACACCTTAAACTCGTAGGATTCCTCAATGATGATTTCAAGTTTGACATGGTCTCCCAGCGTGGGTCGGCCCATATCAGCGATGCGTTGGTCCTCATCATGCACTTCTGTCAGTGGCGTCTCCTCTTCCACCTCCTTCACAGCCACCTCTGTAGCTGTGAGACAGAAGAACAACTTTGTAATTGACACCCCTGACAACTGACATGTTGTTTAGTAATATTGTGGAAGCCACAGACATGAAAGTGGTTCATTATGCAGTATTTTCTTTTTGCACATATGTTTTATTAACAGAACCTTTGTTTAGCCAGGTAAGTTATGGAGAGCAAAATGGTCTTTGACATCAAGACTAAATTGTCATTTAGAGTAACATGATTCCAACCATTACAGTTCCTATCCCCCAGAGTAATACTAGGTCATTGAACAGGTGACAGTTAAAGATGTTTAGCTCCGATTCTCCCCCCCTCTACATCGCCGGCCACCTCCACGACCATATCGATCACTCAGAGAGGTGGAGTGCTTCCACGTTCCCAACCAGGGAAATGGGATTACTATGGGAATGGGCCATGCCGTCTCTCTCTGATAGACAAACTCATTCCGCTGGGCCGGAGTGGCGATGGGAGGAGGGTATGAGGGAGGGAGGGAGGGAGGGAGGGAGGGGGAGGGAGGGGAAAAGGGTTTTAATGATGAGTGAGCAGGGAGGGATGACAGCAGCACATTGTTTATAACTCCAGATCTAAACTGTGCTGTGTAAAAAAAAAAGTTAAATATGTGAATGATTTGAACGAACTCATCAATTCATAAACATTTAGGTGAGGGTAAAGTACGTGTTTTTCATAGGTGAAAGTAAAAATGAGATCTTATAAAATGAGTCTTATAAAATGAGTCTTATAAAATGAGATCTTATAAAATGAGTCTTATAAATGTCTGAATGATGGGAGAATACATATCATTTCAACAAACACAAAAAATATGTTTGTTGAAAAGAGGAAAGGGAGAGGAATATTTAAAACCTATTTCTGAGTTAACATCTTAATAAACATTGGGGGGAGAGATGATTGTCACATGGAATGTGGGGTTGGATGTCACTATAAACTCATTTCATTCCAAAATGATGGGTATTAATATGGAGTTGGTCCCCCTTGCTGCTATTAACCTGCACTCTTCTGGGAAGGCTTTCCACTAGATGTTGGAACATTGCTGCGGGGACAGACGATTTTTAAGCGCTAGGTGCTTCAGCACTCGGTGGTCCAGTTCTGTGAGCTTGTGTGGCCTACCACTTCTGTGAGCTTGTGTGGCCTACCACTTCTGTGAGCTTGTGTGGCCTACCACTTCTGTGAGCTTGTGTGGCCTACCACTTCTGTGAGCTTGTGTGGCCTACCACTTCTGTGAGCTTGTGTGGCCTACCACTTCTGTGAGCTTGTGTGGCCTACCACTTCTGTGAGCTTGTGTGGCCTACCACTTCTGTGAGCTTGTGTCGCCTACCACTTCTGTGAGCTTGTGTGGCCTACCACTTCTGTGAGCTTGTGTGGCCTACCACTTCTGTGAGCTTGTGTGGCCTACCACTTCTGTGAGCTTGTGTGGCCTACCACTTCTGTGAGCTTGTGTGGCCTACCACTTCTGTGAGCTTGTGTGGCCTACCACTTCTGTGAGTTTGTGTGGCCTACCACTTCTGTGAGCTTGTGTGGCCTACCACTTCTGTGAGCTTGTGTGGCCTACCACTTCTGTGAGCTTGTGTCGCCTACCACTTCTGTGAGTTTGTGTGGCCTACCACTTCTGTGAGCTTGTGTGGCCTACCACTTCTGTGAGCTTGTGTGGCCTACCACTTCTGTGAGCTTGTGTGCCTACCACTTCTTGAGTGTGGCCTACCACTTCTGTGAGCTTGTGTGGCCTACCACTTCTGTGAGCTTGTGTGGCCTACCACTTCTGTGAGTTTGTGTGGCCTACCACTTCTGTGAGCTTGTGTGGCCTACCACTTCTGTGAGCTTGTGTGGCCTACCACTTCTGTGAGCTTGTGTCGCCTACCACTTCTGTGAGCTTGTGTCGCCTACCACTTCTGTGAGCTTGTGTGGCCTACCATTTTGTGGCATACAGTTGACCGGGGAAGCTCTAGCAGGGCAAAAATGTGACGAACTGACTTGTTGGAAAGGTGGCATTCTATGACGGTGCCACATTGTAAGTCAGTAAGGCCATTCTACTGACAATGTTTGTCTATGGAGATTGCATGGTGGTGTGCTCGATTTTATACACCTGTCAGAAACGAGTGTGGCTGAAATAGCCAAATCCACTAATTTGAAGGGGTGTCCACATTGTGTTGTATATGTAGTGTAGAACCAATACGGCTATACAGTCAGTCACCTTTGACCACTAAACCAACAACATATTGCAGCATTCTACAGCTACTGCTGTCGGTAGCTATTTAGTTCTTATCATTATTAGTGAAGGGTTGAGTCAATCCCTCTGTCTTTCCATCTCTCTCTCTCTCTCTCTCTCTCTCTCTCTCTCTCTCTCTCTCTCTCTCTCTCTCTGTCTGTCTTTCCATCTCTCTCTCTCTGTCTTTCCTCTCTCTCTCTCTCTCTCTCTCTCTCTCTCTCTCTCTCTCTCTCTCTCTCTCTCTCTCTCTCTCTCTCTCTCTCTCTCTCTCTCTCTCTCTCTCTCTCTCTCTCTCTCTGTCTTTCCATCTCTCTCTCTCTCTCCCTCTGTCTTTCCATCTCTCTCTCTCTGTCTTTCCATCTCTCTCCCTCTCTCTCTCTGTCTTTCCATCTCTCTCTCTCTCCCCCTCTCTCTCTCTCTCTCTCTCTCTCTCTCTCTCTCTCTCTCTCTCTCTCTGTCTGTCTTTCCATCTCTCTCTATCTCTCCCTCTATCTTTCCATCTCTCTCTCTATCTCTCCCTCTGTCTTTCCATCTCTCTCTATCTCTCCCTCTATCTTTCCATCTCTCTCTATCTCTCCCTCTGTCTTTCCATCTCTCTCTCTATCTCTCCCTCTGTCTTTCCATCTTTTTCTCTCTCTCTCTCTCTCTCTCTCTCTCCCTCTCTCTCTCTATCTCTCTCTCCCTCTGTATTTCCATCTCTCTCTATCTCTCTCTCTGTCTTTTCTCTCTCTCTCTCTCTCTCTCTCTCTCTCTCTCTCTCTCTCTCTCTCTCTCTCTCTCTCTCTCTCTCTCTCTCTCTCTATCTCTCTCTCTTCATGTCTCCCTCTGTATTTCCATCTCTCTCTATCTCTCCCTCTACCTTTTCATCTCTCTATTTCTCCCTCTGTCTTTCCATCTCTCTCCCTCTGTCTTTCCATCTCTCTCCCTCCCTCTGTCAGTCCAGACCTTGTAGTATCCATGTTGGGTGAGTGTACAGTACATCCATCATTAAGCTATACAGTCAGTCCAGACCTTGTAGTATCCATGTTGGGTGAGTGTACAGTACATCCATCATTAAGCTATACAGTCAGTCCAGACCTTGTAGTATCCATGTTGGGTGAGTGTACAGTACATCCATCATTAAGCTATACAGTCAGTCCAGACCTTGTAGTATCCATGTTGGGTGAGTGTACAGTACATCCATCATTAAGCTATACAGTCAGTCCAGACATTGTAGTATCCATGTTGGGTGAGTGTACAGTACATCCATCATTAAGCTATACAGTCAGTCCAGACATTGTAGTATCGCTCCAGTGTTACACAAGAGAGGGAAGATCATTATGACTTGATTTCAGATCTGGTTAAATAATGAGATGTTAGGCCTGTTTGCTGAGGTATTTTCCACTGTGTTATTATCACGAGGGGGTGTTGTGTGTGTTTTTTTGTGGAGGGATATCAAGCTGGGTTTGGCCCATTAGGTTTGTCAGGGGTGTAGTTGGTGGAGGGATTCTTACTGGAGTCCAGGTCATTATCTACAACATTACTGTACCAACCTGAGTGCCTGTGCAGCTGGGTGAGCACAGTAATACAATAATGTTAAGCTGCTGCGATCGGCTGCTCACAGTGTATAGCTAAAACATAAAAGGGTCTTCTATTGTCGTTCACACTGGACAGGTGCAGTAAAATGTGTTGTTTTACAGGGTCAGCCACAGTAATACACCACCCCTGGAGCATATTAGGGTTAAGTGCCTTGCTCAAGGGCACATCGAGAGATTTTTCACCTTGTCGACTCGGGTAGTCAAACAGCAACCTTTCTGTTACTGGCCCAACGTGCTAACTGCTAGGCTACCTGCCGCCCTCTAAGAGTGGAGGGAGGGGAGAGTTAGGACACAAAACCTCCACCTCAAGCTTACAGAATCAAGATCAAACAGCATTTTCTGTGGACGTTCTTCAGAGCCAACAAGCCATTGTTGTATTCATGTACAGTGTTCTACAGCATTCTACATGAGGCTGGAAGGATGTTCTGTCACTATATTATAAAACCTGTCAAGTTCTGAGAGGAATATATCATGTCATACCATGACCTAGTTTTCACCCCTCTGAACACATAAACCCATGATGATATTACTGTCAGCTGACATGACTTTGTAGTGAGAAGCTATAGGACTACTGTGACTTGTGAGTCCTATTAAACCGTGTGAATTCAAATCCAAAAGGATGACGATAAAACAGAGAATGTCTTGGAGACTGGGTATGACTACTGGAACATCTCCTGCTATTATCTAATACCAACCACACAGGGTTCTATTGGCTCTACGGTCTCTTTCTCACTCCCTCTTTCCTTCTCTCTCTTTCCATCTCTCTCTCTCTCTCTCTCTCTCTCTCTCTCTCTCTCTCTCTCTCTCTCTCTTTCCATCTCTCTCACTTCTTCCATCTCTCTCTCACTCTTTCCATCTCTCTCTCTCTCTCTCTCTCTCTCTCTCTCTCTCTCTCTCCCTCTCTCTCTCTTCTTCTCTCTCCCTCTCTCTCTTTCCCTCTCTCTCTCTCTCTCTCTCTCTCTCTCTCTCTCTCTCTCTCTCTCTCTCTCTCTCTCTCTCTCTCTCTCTCTCTCTCCATCTCTCTCACTTCTTCCATCTCCCTCTCTCTCTCTTTCCATCTCTCTCTCTCTCTTTCCATCTCTCTCACTTCTTCCATCTCTCTCGCTTTCTCTTTTTCCATCTCTCTTTCTCTCTCCATCTCTCTCACTTCTTCCATCTCCCTCTCTCTCTCTCTTTCCATCTCTCTCTCTCTCTTTCCATCTCTCTCTCTCACTCTTTCCATCTCTCTCTTTCTCTAATTCAATCTCAATCTATGGGGCGTGTGGCGGTAATGTAGAGCCACCACTGTCACACAGCCCGGTGCAGTGATCTGATTTGGTGTGAGGGGAACAGTTCACAGTTTACAGCAGAGCAGTGCATTGTGGATTAGCGTCAGATCCAACGCCATTCGTTCCCCTCCGTCGCCCCACCATTCAAACCCAGTCACACTGGCGCAACAAGAGGAGGGTGGAGGTAAAGGGGCCAAATCAGGATCAAAGACTTTGGAGGAGGATATTGGAGCTGCAAATTCCATTACTCAGGGTGCTTTAGTATGGCTCGGTGACTAAGCATGTTTGTACTGTATTGGCTTGCCTTGACTATGTACCACATGAACAATTACATTCTTAATTTTACAGCGACAACCTGGATAAATAAATATGCTTTCAATATGTCTTATGCAGCTCAACACAGCCTACTACTGACTGACAGGGCTGAAAATGCTACAAAACTCACGTCAGCTGATCAGCATGTAAACCTCACCTACCATGAGAGGCTGCGGTTCACTGTGTCTAACGAGTGACTTGATGAACTCAATTAAAGGAGAGGTGAGTCTCAGGTGTAATTACTACTGCCTCAGTAACCTTGTTATCCATCCCCTTCCTCAGAGTGGTGGCTACCGCACCGTAACCCTGCAGAATACATCTGACTGACCCTGGCAGAATGTTCTGTGGAGGGATGGAGGAACGCTGTGTATTCTATATTAGTGTCGCTCTCAATCATCCATAGGACATCCTGGGAGAGAGGTTTGGTTATGCCTCCTGTGTCTTTCTCTCTCTGCCTGTTTTTCATTGGTCCTCCTCCTATCTTCTTTCTCTCTCTGCCTGTTTTTCATTGGTCCTCCTCCAATTTTCTTTCTCTCTCTGCCTATTTTTCATTGGTCCTCCTCCTATCTTCTTTCCCCCCCTGCCTCTGTTGTGTAAAACTGTGTGTTCATTGTGTTTCTCTGTTGTGTTAAACTGTGTGTTCATTGTGTTTTTCTGTTGTGTTAAACTGTGTGTTCATTGTGTTTCTCTGTTGTGTTAAACTGTGTGTTCATTGTGTTTCTCTGTTGTGTTAAACTGTGTGTTCATTGTGTTTCTCTGTTGTGTTAAACTGTGTGTTCATTGTGTTTCTCTGTTGTGTTAAACTGTGTGTTCATTGTGTTTCTATGTTGTGTTAAACTGTGTGTTCATTGTGTTTCGGTCGATACTTCTTCAACTTCTTTAGACATGTGGAGTTCAAACGTGCAGATTTGCCTTTTTGGGGAAAGCTATTCACACTTCTTTTTCTTCGGGAGGAAGAATGCAGAAGGCTTAATGGGAGCTGCCAGCTGTGGACCATTGCGAGGTTAGGTGGCCATGCTTTGATCATCTGGTTTCAGAGGAGAACAGAGAACATCTAAACAGATTGAGGAGAAGGAGGGCGTAGCTGGAGAGGGGTGTATGTAACAAGATCTCTTACCAGTCTCCAGATGACCTAGGGTGTGTGTCTGTGAATGTCCAGTACCACCCAGTCCACAGAATGCTCTCATTTGGTTCTGTATAGACTGAGCTATGTAATTCGTTAAGCTTTTTAAAATAGATATTCTTCATAAGAGTCTAACAGAGCCCACCCACCCTGTCACCTCGAGTCAGACTGCATCCACTGATGCTTATCTGACTGCAGGATGAAGCTCAGTGAAAACAATAGAATTCTATACTTCTTCAGCTGACACTCACAGTTAAGAGTCTTAACATCACCTGTTCCACATCCTGTTCCATATCCTGTTCCATATCCTGTTCCACATCCTGTTCCATATCCTGTTCCATATCCTGTTCCACATCCTGTTCCATATCCTGTTCCATATCCTGTTCCACATCCTGTTCCATATCCTGTTCCACATCCTGTTCCATATCCTGTTCCATATCCTGTTCCACATCCTGTTCCATATCCTGTTCCACATCCTGTTCCATATCCTGTTCCATATCCTGTTCCATATCATGTTCCACATCCTGTTCCATATCCTGTTCCACATCCTGTTCCATATCCTGTTCCATATCCTGTTCCACATCCTGTTCCATATCCTGTTCCACATCCTGTTCCATATCCTGTTCCACATCCTGTTCCACATCTTGTTCCATATCCTGTTCCATATCCTGGGCTAGCTGGAGCATTTTGACATTTTGAATCTTTAAGACTTGATAACATCTATATTATAAAGAATATGTAAAAAGCATCTATGTTATATTCAATAAACACGCTGTTTATATTCAATAAACATAACCTTTTTAATGATATTCATCCCGTACAGGTACTCTCCCAAACTATAGAGGACAGAATATCATGACTTCACAGTGGAGAGCCGGTAGTGTTCTGTGACCTTTCAGAGAGGGTTCGCACACTTCACATGCACTGTAGCAGAGGGAGTGTTACAGAATTTCATTCTTAATAATGGATATTGAGGTGAATTGGAGAGTACAGTAGCAATGCTATCACACTGTTATTGCCTTTGATGGCTACACTTTTTTCAGTGTTTTATTTCCACAAAGTTCTTCAGTGGATTGAGGCCTTAAAGGGGCAATCTGCAGTTGATACATCCATTTTTAGACTTATAAATGTATGAAATGTACCCATTGATTCTTCTAAATATAATTTATTAATGCCTCGTGAGCTTCAACTATCGTACCCCATCAGAACCCAAAATATAGCTTGTTTTACCTCAATGTTTGTAAAATAAATAAATATGTAAATGTAAACAAATACTGTATAGCCTCAAAACATGGTTAAAACTATAATTGTGATATCATGGATGGTCAGTCCTTGCATCCATAGCTCTGTATATGCATTTGATTACATTTCTCCAGCCCCATCCCTCAGCTTTTTACCGAAACGAGCCGGAAATAAAATGCGTAAACTGCTGATTGCCCTTTTAAGCCAAAGTCAACCCTTCCAGACTGATATGTCCAGTATGAACAAGCGTGTGGTGTGAGACTATACCTATAACGCCTCTGCAGTCTAGCCAATTAACCATAGATATAAACATTTATACCATCCCTGTCTCTGTAATGTGCCTGCTGTAATTAGTCTACTGCTCTACCCACATATTTACAAATCTCACATACATTTAAATGCATATTTACATTACACATGTCATCAACATTGTCTTAGTGTAATTAATGAACCCACATAGTTGAAGTCTCACTAGCTCAGTACAGGCGATTCATACCAGAGTGTCATTGTGGCTCTTATAGGTGCCAGATGTTTGCTTGTCTTTTTCTAGAGACCTGTCACTAGGAGAAGATAATTACAGCATTCATTAGCCACAAGCCCCCCAGACACTAGTTTAACACCACTACTTTAACACACACAAACTTCTACTCAGAAGGGAGACACTCACAAGGCCTTAAAAGAAATAGAGAACAGACAACAAAAAAAGAAGGGGAAAAAGAAGAGAGGCTTCGGACCCCAGTCACATACAGCTCTGAGACCCCAGTCACATACAGCTCTGAGACCCCAGTCACATACAGCTCTGAGACCCCAGTCACATACAGCTCTGAGACCCCAGTCACATACAGCTCTGAGACCCCAGTCACATACAGCTCTGAGACCCCAGTCACATACAGCTCTGAGACCCCAGTCACATACAGCTCTGAGACCCCAGTCACATGCAGCTCTGAGACCCCAGTCACATGCAGCTCTGAGACCCCAGTCACATACAGCTCTGAGACCCCAGTCACATACAGCTCTGAGACCCCAGTCACATGCAGCTCTGAGTCACCCCTGAGTCACATACAGCTCTGAGACCCCAGTCACATGCAGCTCTGAGACCCCAGTCACAGCTCTGAGACCCCAGTCACTCTGAGACCCCAGTCACATGCAGCTCTGAGACCCCAGTCACATGCAGCTCTGAGACCCCAGTCACATGCAGCTCTGAGACCCCAGTCACATGCAGCTCTGAGACCCCAGTCACATGCAGCTCTGAGACCCCAGTCACATGCAGCTCTGAGACCCCAGTCACATGCAGCTCTGAGACCCCAGTCACATACAGCTCTGAGACCCCAGTCACATGCAGCTCTGAGACCCCAGTCACATGCAGCTCAGCTCTGAGACCCCAGTCACATGAGCAGCTCTGAGACCCCAGTCACATCCAGCTCTGAGACCCCAGTCACATACAGCTCTGAGACCCCAGTCACATGCAGCTCTGAGACCCCAGTCACATGCAGCTCTGAGACCCCAGTCACATGCAGCTCTGAGACCCCAGTCACATGCAGCTCTGAGACCCCAGTCACATGCAGCTCTGAGACCCCAGTCACATGCAGCTGAGACCCCTGAGACCCCAGTCACATACAGCTCTGAGACCCCAGTCACATGCAGCTCTGAGACCCCTGAGAGTCACATGCAGCTCTGAGACCCCAGTCACATGCAGCTCTGAGACCCCAGTCACATGCAGCTCTGAGACCCCAGTCACATGCAGCTCTGAGACATGCAGCTCAGACCCCAGTCACATGCAGCTCTGAGACCCCAGTCACATACAGCTCTGAGACCCCAGTCACATGCAGCTCTGAGACCCCAGTCACATGCAGCTCTGAGACCCCAGTCACATGCAGCTCTGAGACCCCAGTCACATGCAGCTCTGAGACCCCAGTCACATGCAGCTCTGAGACCCCAGCTCTGAGACCCCAGTCACATGCAGCTCTGAGACCCCAGTCATGCAGCTCTGAGACCCCAGTCACATGCAGCTCTGAGACCCCAGTCACATGCAGCTCTGAGACCCCAGTCACATGCAGCTCTGAGACCCCAGTCACATGCAGCTCTGAGACCCCAGTCACATGCAGCTCTGAGACCCCAGTCACATGCAGCTCTGAGACCCCAGTCACATGCAGCTCTGAGACCCCAGTCACATGCAGCTCTGAGACCCCAGTCACATGCAGCTCTGAGACCCCAGTCACATGCAGCTCTGAGACCCCAGTCACATGCAGCTCTGAGACCCCAGTCACATGCAGCTCTGAGACCCCAGTCACATGCAGCTCTGAGACCCCAGTCACATGCAGCTCTGAGACCCCAGTCACATGCAGCTCTGAGACCCCAGTCACATGCAGCTCTGAGACCCCAGTCACATGCAGCTCTGAGACCCCAGTCACATGCAGCTCTGAGACCCCAGTCACATGCAGCTCTGAGACCCCAGGTCAGGCTGTTGTCAGCACGGATCACTCACTCAGACAGAGAGACAGAGAGAAAGGAATACTGGGAGATGGTGGGGCCTGGGGTCTAGGGCCCCAGTGGAGGGCCCCACTGTCTGTCTGTCTGTCTGTCTGACTGCTTGACTGTCTGCCTGACTGCCTGAGTGCCTGACTACCTGACTGCTTGAATGTCTGCCTGACTGCCTGAGTGCCTGACTACCTGACTGCTTGTCTGTCTGTGTCTTAATGCCTTTCTATTGTGAGGTATGTATACAAGGTAAATCATATCAGACATGTTTGTGTTTGAGTAAACATAGGTTACATTTCAGGAAAAACATTGTTTCACCCAACTCCAGTTCACTTTCTTTGGCAGAGTTTTGATTGCAAATATTTGAAGTAGTACTGTACTTAGTTCACATGAAGCGCTGCCAAATTCCTGGCTATAGGCCTCCTGGGTGGCGCAGTGGTCTAGGGCACTGCATCTCAGCACTAGCTGTGCCACCAGAGACTCTGGGTTCGCGCTCTGTCGCAGCCGGCCGCACCCGGTAGGTCCATGGGGCGATGCACAATTGGCCTAGTGTTGTGAGGGTTTGGCCGGTAGGGATATCCTTGTCTCATCGTGCACTAGTGACTCCTGTGGCGGGCTGGGCGCAGCGCACGTTAACCAAGGTCGCCAGGTGCACGGTGTTTCCTCCCGACACATTGGTGTGGCTGGCTTCCGGGTTGGATGCGTGCTGTGTTAAGAAGCAGTGCGGCTTGGTTGGGTCATGTTTCGGAGGACGCATGGCTTTCGACCTTCGTCTCTCCCGAGCCCTTACTCGTAGCGATGAGACAAGATAGTAATTACTAACAATTGGATACCATGAAATTGGGGAGAAAAGGGGGTAAAATAATAAAAAATAATAATAAAAAAACTTCCTGGCTATAAAATGAAACCTTATCTCCATAAAGCATGAAGATTGAGAGAGCTAATTGTGAACAAACATACTGCCAGCCTTAAATCTTGTTTTGGTTTTGTTTTCCTCTCAGGCAATCAGAGTTTCACATTAATTAGCAGCTGTGTTTGTCAGGGGGAAGTGGAGCTACTTCAGGGACTGCAGCTGTTTACCTCTCCACTCGTCTTAAAACACTGTCTCCTCGGTCTCCCTTCACATGAGTGGAGGCTAATGATGCTAACGGAGCTAGCTGTACTAACGGTGTTGGTGGGGCTCAGTTTAAAGAGGAGGCAGAGCAGTAATTACTGTTTGCTTGTTGGGCTCAGTCAGTCAGTCATCACCCATTATTTTTGATCGCTCCCTCCAGAGGCCTGCTGGGGATTCATGGACTGTGTCAGTAGAGACACACACACACACACACACACACACACACACACACACACACACACACACACACACACACACACACACACACACACACACACACACACACACACACACACACACACACACACACACACACACACACAAGAATGCACATACATTCACATACACTCATAGACACAGACATATCTGGAAATGTGCATGTACATCCTGGCCCAGCTACTGCTGCTGGCCCCAATCCTGACTTTGATATCCTGGCTCTGATATCCGCTTCACTGATTTCTACTCTCGTAAAAGCCTGGGTTTTCTGCTCGTTAACACTAGAAGCTTATTACCTAAAATGGATAATTTGAAAGTGTGGGTTAACAGCTCCAATCCAGATGTGTTGGTCATTACTGAGACGTGGTTAAGGAACAGTGTTTTGAATACTGATGTTAACCTTTCTGGTTTTAACCTTTTTCGGCAAAACAGATCTTCCAAAGGTGGAGGAGTGGTAATCTTTACCAAGGATCACCTTCAGTGCTCGGGTTTATCTCAATCTATTCATTCAAAGACTCAATCATAGACACTCTTACTGACAGTTGTGGCTGCTTTGTGTGATGTATTGTTGTCTTTACCTTCTTGCCCTTTGTGCTGTTGACTGTACCCAATAATGGTTGTACCATGTTGTGTGCAGCTACCATGTTGTGTTGCTACCATGTTGCTGTCATGTTGTGTTTATACCATGCTGTGTTGCCATGTGTTGCTGCCTTGCTATGTTGTTGTCTTCAGTCTCTCTTTATGTAGTGTTGTGGTCTCTCTGTTTACATTTTTAACCTCAGCCCCCGTCCCCGCAGGAGGCCTTTTGGGAGGCCGTCATTGTAAATAAAGATTTGTTCTTAGCTGACTTGTCTAGTTAAATAAAGGTTCAATAATAAAACATTATGATAATAACTAAACACACACACACACACACACACACACACACACACACACACACACACACACACACACACACACACACACACACACACACACACACACACACACACACACACACACACACACACACACACACACACACTTCCAATGTAGCTAGGATGAGAACAGATTGTTTTAGCAGTTTTTCTCTTTCCAGGGGAGCATAACTCAAACATGCTGACTGTTATATTAGGAATTGATCCAGCAGCACTGAGCTGGTTCAGCGGTAGTTACAGACTCTGCGCTTGTAAAAGATAACGTTATAATATAATAACTAGTCCACAGAATATGTGGCCATTACTGTGGTCTGTTACAGCCCTCCCGCCTCCCCTCCTGCATTCGGCCCTCTATCCCTCATACTGCTGCCTAGTTAATAGACTATAACAGGACATGGCTGGGAAACCAGGGTCAATAATCACCACATAGCAGAGGAGGCTGGGAAGTGGGAAGAGACATTAGGTAACCTGGTGGGTTTAATCAGATGGACAAAGAGGGACATTAGAGGGTAACCTGGTGGGTTTAATCAGAAGGACAGAAGGGACATTAGAGGGTAACTTGGTGGGTTTAATCAGAATGACAGAAGGGACATTAGAGGGTAACTTGGTGGGTTTAATCAGATGGACAAAGAGGGACATTAGAAGGTAACCTGGTGGGTTTAATCAGATGGACAGAAGGGACATTAGAGGGTAACCTGGTGGGTTTAATCAGATGGACAAAGAGGACATTAGAGGGTAACCTGGTGGGTTTAATCAGAAGGACAGAAGGGACATTAGAGGGTAACTTGGTGAGTTTAATCAGATGGACAAAGAGTGACATTAGAGGGTAACCTGGTGGATTTAATCAGATGGACAAAGAGGGACATTAGAGGGTAACTTGGTGGGTTTAATCAGATGGACAAAGAGGGACATTAGAGGGTAACTAGGTGGGTTTAATCAGAAGGACAGAAGGGACATTAGAGGGTAACTTGGTGGGTTTAATCAGAAAGGACAGAAGGGACATTAGAGGGTAACTTGGTGGGTTTAATCAGAAAGGACAGAAGGGACATTAGAGGGTAACTTGGTGGGGTTAATCAGAAGGACAGAAGGGACATTAGAGGGTAACTTGGTGGGTTTAATCAGAAGGACAGAAGGGACATTAGAGGGTAACTTGGTGGGTTTAATCAGAAGGACAGAAGGGACATTAGAGGGTAACCTGGTGGGTTTAATCAGAAGGACAGAAGGGACATTAGAGGGTAACTTGGTGGGTTTAATCAGAAGGACAGAAGGGACATTAGAGGGTAACCTGGTGGGTTTAATCAGAAGGACAGAAGGGACATTAGAGGGTAACTTGGTGGGTTTAATCAGAAAGGACAGAAGGGACATTAGAGGGTAACTTGGTGGGTTTAATCAGAAGGACAGAAGGGACATTAGAGGGTAACCTGGTGGGTTTAATCAGAAGGACAGAAGGGACATTAGAGGGTAACTTGGTGGGTTTAATCAGAAAGGACAGAAGGGACATTAGAGGGTAACTTGGTGGGTTTAATCAGAAGGACAGAAGGGACATTAGAGGGTAACTTGGTGGGTTTAATCAGAAGGACAGAAGGGACATTAGAGGGAAGGATCAGAAGGACAGAAGGGACATTAGAGGGTAACTTGGTGGGTTTAATCAGAAGGACAGAAGGGACATTAGAGGGTAACCTGGTGGGTTTAATCAGAAGGACAGAAGGGACATTAGAGGGTAACTTGGTGGGTTTAATCAGAAAGGACAGAAGGGACATTAGAGGGTAACTTTGTGGGTTTAATCAGAAGGACAGAAGGGACATTAGAGGGTAACTTGGTGGGTTTAATCAGAAGGACAGAAGGGACATTAGAGGGTAACTTGGTGGGTTTAATCAGAAGGACAGAAGGGACATTAGAGGGACCTATAGGCTTGATCATAAAACTCCCAGCAGTCACCAGCTTCTACAACGACGACACTAAAACACACAGGAAATACTTTAGCATCACTGCTTATGGCAGCGCTTTTGTGCTAACAGGTTGAATCATATTTCTCCTGTTGTAAAATAAAGTATTTTAAAGCTTCACTCCAGAGAAAGCAGAGATTAAATTGCTTCCATGGAATTGTATTTTCTCAGGGATCTGGCATCGTTAGACTGAACAAGACTTTGATCTTCTTTTATGACTTGTCAGGTTGTCGTGAATCTCGAGGATTGGGGGGGGTTGATCTTCATCCTGTATTTATGTTTTATTAAACCTCACTCTTTGATCAGTGTATCGTAAATCTCCATTGGGTTGTATGGTAAACGTGGCGTTATTAATAGATACATCGCGAGTGACATTACTAGGAACATTTCACATCCATAAATGACGGAGAAACAGTTAGGGGTGGACCAGTTATTAATGTTTCAGAGTTGAGATTGAAACTAAGAGGGTTTTTGTGAGGTACTAAGGACAAACTGAGTGGAGCAGACACACACACACACACACACACACACACACACACACACACACACACACACACACACACACACACACACACTTTTGGCCAGGAGTGCTGGGCGATAAAAACAATCTAATATCTACCATTATCTCCACAGTTTCTTCTGTCATTCCTTGTGATGAATACGGGACAGAGATACTTGGTGGGAAGGATATCCTATAAATATCCTATCATCAGAATGCAACATTTTAGTCAAGCATATGTCCACTAATGCACTAGGGCTCTTCAGGACAGAGTTGGACGAGCATTGTCTTTGTAGGCGTGAATTGTTAAGGCCATTGGACACAGGAAGTTGAGCAAAGTGAGAATCGCAGTTAGCCAGGAGGGAGAGAGCGAGGGAGGAAAGGTGCGTGTGCACTGAGTCAAATAGAGACTTTGGAGGTGGAGGAGAACAGATTAGAACAGAAAAGCGAGGGAGAAAGTAACAGTAAAGTAAAGGAGGAGAGGATAAAAGACAAGAGGAGAGGAGCCAAGTGAGCTCCAACCCCAGTGTATTTAGTTGGTCAGCTCTCTCACACCTGTCCGGCCTCTCCTTCTCCATTGTGGCGTCTGCAGCTCTAGGGTGAAGTAGCTGTGTTTATCATACACCTCACGGTCAAGTATTTTAATGGCTATGGTTTTCCTGCAGGGACACAAAACAACAACGTTGGGGAGTTGGAATCATGTATGTTAAACACACACACATAAGCACAGGCACAAGGACACACACGCACAATCACACAATCACACACACTTGACCAGTCGTGGGAATGAGAGGTGGTGGTGACACGAGGTGGGCTGCTGCACGTTCACGTCTGCTGAGGGCACACTGAGTGGGAGAGGAGCCCGCTGCTTGGTGTGTGTAACTGGTAGTCCTACTCTGTCCTGTGGTGACATGAACTCTACACAGTAGCCTCCTCCTGGTGCCCCCTGCTGGTGTGAACATGCAGTGTAGCGCAGTGCAGCGGACGCTGGGCCCAGAGTCAGAGGTCAGGGTAGAGGGGTCTGACCCCCACGACCTGTACCCCCCAGGACTATCTCCCCCACCTTGATTGTCATTGGTCTCCATCAGGCGGGGCTCTCCCATCTCCAAGTAGAAGGTCTTGTTTTTCTCATACTCCTCGTCGTCAACGATTCTGACCTTGATCATTTTGCTGAAGGAGGAGAAGAAGAAGAGAAGAAAAGGAAGAGACAGTGAGGAAACAACAGGTCGGAGTATAAAAGGAGGAAACGGAGAGAGAACAGAACAGAGGCAGCAGGCAGACAAACCACGCTGACATTGAAAGACAACAGGTGGAGAGGAAGATGAGTAGAAAACTGAGATGATTTTGTATGTTTTGATCAATGAACGGAAAAATGTCACTCGAAGGAATAGCGCCTAATCTCTCATCACACTTTATGATGATATTGACTGTTTAAATTCCTGCTACACACACACATCTGTTGAAGTGGGGCGTCGGGTACTGACTATTTCTAAGTAGATCTGAGTGTGTAGGTGAGGTGTCCTAGCTGTGGTCCAGCCCTGAGAGGGGTCTGACAGACAGACAGACAGACTGATCCTAGAAGTGCTGAGCTGGACTCTGACTGACCCAATGCAGCATCCATAGTTATTCTAACACATCACCACCACACCACTCACTGATCTAAAAGCAAATACCATACATTTACCTGCAAAAACAGAGACCCAAACACTACAGTTACACCAACTGTTGGCTTGGTGCAAACGCCCCCCCAAGTCACCCTGTCTTTTAAAGAGACTTTGCAGTGTATGTTTTGTTTACATCCAAAAAACATGCTGAAAGATTTAGTCATCTAACTACCACTCACTGTAGTGTTGTCTGTATAGGCTGGGTGTGTACTGACCGTAAGACTCTGTGTTGTTTACTGAGAAAACAGCCCTGTAGTATTGTCTGTATAGGCTGGGTGTGTACTGACCGTAAGACTCTGTGTTGTTTACTGAGAAAACAGCCCTGTAGTATTGTCTGTATAGGCTGGGTGTGTACTGACCGTAAGACTCTGTGTTGTTTACTGAGAAAACAGCCCTGTAGTATTGTCTGTATAGGCTGGGTGTGTACTGACCGTAAGACTCTGTGTTGTTTACTGAGAAAACAGCCCTGTAGTGTTGTCTGTATAGGCTGGGTGTGTACTGACCGTAAGACTCTGTGTTGTTTACTGAGAAAACAGCCCTGTAGTATTGTCTGTATAGGCTGGGTGTGTACTGACCGTAAGACTCTGTGTTGTTTACTGAGAAAACAGCCCTGTAGTATTGTCTGTATAGGCTGGGTGTGTACTGACCGTAAGACTCTGTGTTGTTTACTGAGAAAACAGCCCTGTAGTATTGTCTGTATAGGCTGGGTGTGTACTGACCGTAAGACTCTGTGTTGTTTACTGAGAAAACAGCCCTGTAGTGTTGTCTGTATAGGCTGGGTGTTTACTGACCGTAAGACTCTGTGTTGTTTACTGAGAAAACAGCCCTGACCACCATAGCACTACATTCACCTGCTTTAAATGCAGCATACCTTAAAATGTAATGTACTGGTTATTATTCAATGGGTGTGTGGGAGTGTGTGATTCTGGGTGTTGCATATTAACGTTGAGGCTAAAATGCTGAAGGACAACCATTCGAATTTGTGTCTGTATTTCTTACTACCCAGCTGACCCCCTCCTCCCTCCCTCCCTTCTGACCCCCTACTTCTTCCCCTCTGACCATCTCCTCCCTTTCCTCTGACCCCCTCCTCCCTTCCCTCTGACCCCCTCATTCCTCCCTTCTGACCCCCTGCTCCCTCCCTCTGACCTCCTCCTACCTCCCTCTGACCTCCTCCTACCTCCCTCTGACCTCCTCCTACCTCCCCTGACCTCCTCCTACCTCCCTCTGACCTCCTCCTACCTCCCTCTGACCTCCTCCTACCTCCCTCTGACCTCCTCCTACCTCCTCTCCAGCTACAATGGCATAAAATCCCTCACTCTGTTTCCCTCTGCAAGGCCCTGAATTCTCCTGTTCCTCTAATAAACCTCTCCTTGCTGGACATTTTCCTCAACATCCAGACATCCAGATACTCCCTTCTGCTCTATAACCAATCAAACTAATCCAAAACATATCCTTAACACCTCCCAATAACCTCCCTCGCCCCATAACGATCTCAGCTCCATCCCATGGCATCTGTAACAACACTAAGTGACCCCCCTCTCCCCTCAAACATAGAAGTACTTCCTCTCCTTAACAATACCCACAGAAGACACCACTGCCAACTCTTGGGAGACAACGGATTACATTTCACAATGAATCCAATGTGACAGAATCAAACTGTTGACCTCTTTCTTGATTAATCAAGGGCTTGAGTAAGTCCCAGTGTTGTTTTTGGCAGCGGTCTTCGACAGAGTCAATAGGCTGTTATCAGGAAGGGCAGTCGCTATTGGTTACAGATTTGGACCAGGGTCTAATCTCTTGCTATTGGTCCAGGAGTGACCAGTGGTGATATACTGTAGAACTAATGACATGGATCCTGAGGCAGACAGGAACTATGTATACGATAAGCTGGTCCAGAGAATCCACACAGTGAAATAATAATTCATGTTGACCCAGTGCCTTATAAACATCGTAAAATCTGTGAAATCACGCTGGCTGCGTGTATGTGCCCTCTGTTCATGTTGGGAAGGCTTTGAGAATCAGAGGAAAATCAAATCACAGATGTCCTTACAGTTTGATTGGTCCCTCACTGGGACTACAGTACAGTCAGCCTGGAATCACAAAGCGCCTGGCAGGGGAGATCTTCAGAAAATGTCTCTTCCCTCACCCTCACAGTTTCACAGGCATTACAATCATTTCCCACTCCTCCACTCAGAGAAGAGTGATCATTGCTGCACATATCAGTAGTCAGGGTATAGAACCAGCTGTACGAAATGCCCCATGTAGCGAAAGAGAGAGGCTGTGATTTAGTCTTTAAATTACAATGTCTTCACAGCTGTTAGTTTATGTGACCAATATAAACATTGTGGTCTCTCTCTCTCTCTCTCTCTTTCTCCGTCTCTCTCTCTCTCTGTCTCTCTCTCTCTCTGTCTCCCTCTCTCTCTGTCTCTCTGTCTCCCTCTCTCTCTCTCTCTCTCTCTCTCTCTCTCTCTCTCTCTCTCTCTCTCTCTCTCTCTCTCTCTCTGTCTCTCTCTCTCTCTCTCTCTCTCTCTGTCTCTGTCTCTCTGTCTCTGTCTCTCTCTGTCCTCTCCTCTCCCTCTCTCTCCCTCTCTCTCTCCCCTCTCTCTCCCTCTTTTCCACTTTTATTCTCTCTCTCTCTCTCTCTCTCTCTCTCTCTCTCTCTCTCTCTCTCTCTCTCTCTCTCTTTTCCACTTTTATTCACAGACACTGTATTTTCAGTGATCTAGTAGGTTATTTGTCTGGCAGATCAACATTTATTGACTAGTGAAAATCCATCTGTTGTAGGGGTTGATTCTACGGCCAATCTGTCACTGGTGTCACTTGAGAGGAGAGGTGGAAAGTACATCGAGTCACAGCCTTAAAACTGTCATGATTCTCTCCTACGCAGCACACACCACCCAGCCACAGAGAAACCCAATCTGTGGATTAATAAGTAAGTGAAAAGCTTTTAACTCATTCATTTCAATGACAAATGCAGTCTACAGTACATCCCTGGGTTGTCACAGCAATGCGGTGTTTCGCCACCAAAACAGCTCTAGTGTAGATTGTTTCCAGATCTTGGCACAATGGTTCTAGAGTGCCATAGTATAGTACACAACTAGGTTAGGAGAGAATGGGATAGATCTGTGTGTGTGCAGCGCAAAGCTAACCCGTAGTCCCTCATGGCTGAGTGTGTGTAAGTTTGAGTGTGTGTGTCCCCACAAGAATAGTAAACAAACAGAAATCGGACCAAATTTTGGTCCCCACAAGGTCAAACTCTATTTCTAGGAGGTTGAGGGTTATGGTTAGAATTAGATTTAGGGTTAGGAGCTAGGGTTAGTTTTATGTATAGACTCTTTTCCCCCCTTTTTTCTCTACTGTGTTATTGACTGTACACTTGTTTACTCCATGTGTAACTCTGTGTTGCTGTCTGTTCACACTGCTATGCTTTATCTTGACCAGGTCACAGTTGTAAATGAGAACTTGTTCTCAACTAGCCTACCTGGCTAAATAAAGGTGTTCTCAACTAGCCTACCTGGTTAAATAAAGGTGTTCTCAACTAGCCTACCTGGTTAAATAAAGGTGAAATAAAAATAAATAAAAAGGCTTAGGTTTAGGCTTTAGGTTTAGGCTTAGTTTTAGGCTTAGGTTTAGGCTTAGGTTTAGGCTTTAGGTTTAGGCATAGGTTTAGGCTTAGGTTTTTGGGTTAAGGTCAGGGTTAAGGTCAGGGTTAAGGTTAGGGTTAGGGTTAGGGAAAAGTAGGAGTTTGGGTTAGGGTGAGGTTTAGGGAAAATAGGATTTTTAAAATAATCCTCTCACACTATCCTTGGGAGCGGTTTTTGACGGTGCCCATTTCCTGTGTCAAATCGCACTCTAGAGGCCTCATGGGTGGAATGTTATGAATATTTTTCACAATTTCATCATTTATAAACATTGTTTAAAAAAAATATCAAAAATCCAGTGTTTCTATGTCAAACAGTTTTGTTATATTTCAGTCTTCTGTGATGTATATAAAGTGTAATATTGGGATGCAAACTAAAAATGGAATACATTTCAACTCTATATCTGACATGGTACAGGTTACTTATTTTATTAAGTCCATAACCATGTGTGTGAGGTGGATACTTTAGTTTCAAAGTAGATTTGTTTAAGACTACCAAGAACCATACTGTGTGTGAGCCTGATTTAACCCACTGCAGTAAAAGGTCACTCAATCTAAAGGCTTCTTCCTACAGAGTGTAAAAACCAGCAGCCTGTCAATATCATAGCGTCCGGGAGACACTGGTGTCTAAGGAATATGCCCTGGAAAGAGTGTGACTCGCAGCGACACACACACACAGGCACGCACGCACGCACGCACACACACAGGCACGCACGCACACACACACACGCGCAAGCAAGCACGCACACACACACACACACGCACACACGCACGCACACACACACACGCACACACACAGGGGTGCTTTTAAACTCAGCATTGGGCTAAAGGGACGCCAGCTGACATCTCCTCACATGCCTGATGGGAGAGATAGAAATAGACTCAGCAAAAACCAGCTAACGGAAGGAGAGGACTTCAAACTAGCTCACACAGACAGACATACCACACAGACAGACATACCACACAGAGAGACATACCACACAAAGCTAGACTTACAGAGCTTCACTGCTTTACCTCAAACCACTGGTAGACTAGCCAAACGAAGTACCAACATTAACAGCCCCACAACACTTATAAAACAACCTATGATACAGGAGCTAACAGTACACTATGCTAATGAAACACTAATACCAATGATGCTACCACACACCAATCCAACTGTACAGTAAATCAGAGCTCTCGCCAAATAGAGAGAGAGCAGAAAGAGAGCAGAGAGAGCAATGAACAAGGAGAGATAATGAAAGAGAGAAAGAGAGGGGGGAGATAGAGAGAGCGGGGAAAGAGATAAAGAGAGACCAGAGAGAAAGAGTGGGAGAGAGAGCAGAGAGAAAGAGAGAGCAGAGAGAGCGAGAGGGGGAGAGAACAGAGCGAAAGAGAGAGCAGAGAGAGAGAGAGAAAGAGAGCAGAGAGAGGGAGAGAGAGAGAGAGAGAGAGAGAGAGAGAGAGAGAGAGAGAGAGAGAGAGAGAGAGAGAGAGAGAGAGAGAGAGAGAGAGAGAAGGGGATAGAGGGGAAGAGAGAGAGAGAGAGAGAGAGGGAGAGAGAGAGAGAGAGGGGGGGAGAGAGAGAGAGAGAGAGAGAGAGAGAGAGAGAGAGAGAGAGAGAGAGGGAGAGAGAGAAATAGAGAGAGAGAGAGGACTTGTGGCTTGTCCAGCTTGTTGCCATGGTGCTATGAGTGTTAGCAGGCAGCATGCAGGAGCTAGGAGTTTCCCCTGTCACACACAGGAAGCAATAAAACACACAACAGAGCGGGACGTATTTGGATCGGAAAATTCAGGTTAGAAGGGAACACATTTTTTAAGCTCAGAAAATGCAGTGTGTCAGAATGGTGTTCCTCAGACTTTTCACCTAGTCTACACATCGTTCCGTCACGTTGACGACACCAGGGCCGGGTACTGGTACTGTGTATTTACTGTGGTTTACAGAGACAATTTAATGTCCCAGTAATAAAACATACACCAATCCTCGTCTAACGAAACCCACCAACAAGTAGCTTTGTTTTCATAAGGATTGACCTTTGGGGCGGCAAATCCATTAAATGTTTGTGTTTGTGCAAGCAGATTGTGGGTGGGCGGATTTTAGATTCAGACAAAACAAAGGCGTGTTTGTGTATGTGTGTGTGTGTGTGTGTGTGTGTGTGTGTGTGTGTGTGTGTGTGTGTGTGTGTGTGTGTGTGTGTGTGTGTGTGTGTGTGTGTGTGTGTGTGTGTGTGTGTGTGTGTTTGTGTTAGCGTGGGTGCAAAGTGTGAGTGTGAGTGTGGGGGTGGTCTGTTTTCATGTGCGGTTTCAAAAACCACATCTAGTCTAATAATCACTCTGTATCATAACCATGGACATTAAACCACATCTAGTCTAATAATCACTCTGTATCATAACCATGGACATTAAACCACATCTAGTCTAATAATCACTCTGTATCATAACCATGGACAAAAACCACAGCTCTCTCAGGCACAGGCCGACAGAAACATTGCTAGTTTTTAACTGGCAATCGCAACAAGGCTTCTATGCACTTTCTACTGACAAGTGTAGTAACAGGATGTTGCTTTGAGCATTTGAGGATCATTCTACCTGGAAATAATGTAGGTTAGCATTTTTCATCATGAATCATGTTCTGGAGTCAGCTCTGCAGAGTGGTCACTAGCTGGCACAGCCACAAAGTCATCAAATTTAAACATAACCCTAACCTTAACCCAAACCTTAACCACACTGTTAACCCTAACCTTAAATTAGATCCCAAAATAACATTTTTGTTTTCGTAAATGTTTACAATATAGCCAATTTGACTTTGCAGCTGGCCTATCTAAGGGGAAATCAGTTCTGCCTCCAGGAGAAGAGTCATGACAATATTGTCAAACTGAGGAAATAACACTAAGAAAGAAACACTGGGGAAAAAGGCCAACCGTAATGGAACAGCAACGTTGTAATGTGTAGATCAATACTGAAAAGAAAGGCCTAAAAAGTCCCTCAAATCATTATGGCATATGACCATTAGAGAAAGCGATTAGACAGTGTGATAGATATAAATAGTCTTCTAATATTGAGGGAGACGTATTATCATGTGAAACCGACTGCATCTCTGTTTTTAGAAATGCTTCACTTATTCAGGAGGGTAAATGAGCATCCTTCATTTCTCAGAGCAGCTGGTCATTTCTCAGTGACTCCGGCGGTTTTATCTAAGGTCTGTTTTTAGACTGCTCATCCTTATAGATGGCTGCTTCATATCTTGAGTACAATCTGCCTGTCTGCCTGTGTGTCTATATTTCTGTCTCTATGACTGTTAGAGAACATTAATGATGGAGTCTGTGTATGATCAGTAACCAGTATATTAACTTCTATGAACGTTCCTCTCTTTGGGAGGTAGTTTGTCCTCGGTCTCTGAACACGGCCCAGACTGTATATTTACAGAACATGTTGCGTCAGACCCAGCCTCATCCTGTGTCATGGAGAACCATTCTCCAGTGAAAACTCCCATATCTGTCTGTCCTCAGGTTTATGACAAGGCCTAATCACTAGAATTTGTGTTTAAAGGTGACCAGAACCAAAATGATTCATCTCTCTCCGTCCTCTCTCTCTTTTTGTCTCTGTCTCTGTCTCTCCTGCTCTCCTAATATGGAGTTGTATCCCGGAGACAGAGAGAGAGGATCCCAGGGAGTCCCCAGATCAAAGAGTTTACATCAGCTGTAATGCTTGTGGCCTGCTGAATCCCTAATCAGAGCCTTACATAAACGTTTGCTGTCCCACTTTTACAACGCACATCTAATGCATCAATCCAGACTCTGTCCTCTTCTAAAAGTCAACCACATGGACCCCAGCCATCCCCACAGTGTCACCCCCTCCATACTCCTCCTCAACACTGGGGTGCGATAGTGTTAAACTGATCAACCACCAGCACATTTACTGTAGTCCAGGTCAATTACCTTGATCAGCTTCCTGAAAGCTTTTACAAGGACAGGACACATCTCCAGAGTTGAGATTGGCTCGGGCGGCCAATAGTAACTAAAGTTTTCCCTGGCTGGGAGTAGAGAAGGCAGCTGAATAGCTGGGGTGCATATGGGCTGGCTAGGACTGCCTGTACGGTGCTTGTATGTTGTGCTAATGTTTCAGCTGACAGGATGACTAGGAGTCTAGTTATAACATGTGGACCTGGAAGAGGCCCAGGGGGCTCCATGTCTGTCTACTGCCCTGCTCTGACATGGTCAAGGTGACATCCCTACATAACTAACTCACAATACAACATAACACATCTCTACCAATGTAACACAACACATCTCTACCAATGTAACACAATACATCTCTACCAATGTAACACAACACATCTCTACCAATGTAACACAACACATCTCTACCAATGTAACACAACACATCTCTACCAATGTAACACAACACATCTCTACCAATGTAACACAACACATCTCTACCAATGTAACACAATACATCTCTACCAATGTAACACAACACATCTCTACCAATGTAACACAACACATCTCTACCAATGTAACACAACACATCTCTACCAATGTAACACAACACATCTCTACCAATGTAACACAACACATATCCAGGTACCAATACCAATGGGAGTCCTGTCGAGTCATGTCATGTCCTGTTTTTTAGACAGATACTGTATTCCTGTCATTGTAGTCAAGGTAAACTATGAGTAAAGCCAACAGTGTTTTATGGACATAGTTAGGGGAAGAGTAGTTTTTTATTACCAGGAAAAATCTAACTTGGCCCGAGCCACGACCAACTGTGAACCCTAAAGGGTAAAACAGAGCTCCAGGGGCCCAAATGTCTCTCTTTTTTTAATGAAAGGACAGCCAGTAAAAACATGTCTGTCGATGTTGTCCCAGATCAGGTGAATTCTCTGACTGCGTATCATTGGCACCCATTCTGGGCCTACCAATTAAACATGATCAGTTGGCATCGACCATCATTAGGCCAAGTAGGTCAGAGCAGAACAGAGCTCCCCAGACAACATGAGCCCTGGACAGAAGGAAGGATGGAGGGCGTTCTCGTATGGAACCTTACAGAAGACACCATGGTCACTCTGAGCAGACACGTAAATGAATCACAACATGGACACAGAAAGGGACTACTGGTTGTATCGATCCAGCCAAGCCAATGAGCTGAGATGGTCTGCTGTGTAGGCCTGCTACATACATGTCCCAATAGAAGTGTGAGAGATGAGACTGCCATTGGTTCAATTACGGCTACAGTACCAGTGTAATACTTCTATAACATGTATATAAGCCAACCAGGACTGTTGGGGATTTCCTATCCACAGTCCCAAAGGAGTTTGTTAAATTGTCTCGGGCATACGGACGCCAATATGGCAACCTGGAAAACCCTCCCTACAATCAGCACTGCGCCTGCCTAGCATCCACACACACAGACCAAAATAGAACAGTCCGGCGTTACGCGGCTTATTATCATTGAAACCAGCACAAATTTGTACCCGTCATCCTTAGGAATGACATGCCGTGTGTGTGTTTGACCGCAAGTGTGTGTATGCACTGTGTGTGCCTGTGTGCATGTCAGACCTCTTGATCCCAACTGGCTGTGTAAAATCATTAGATGGCCTCGGCAGTGCCCAGAAATCCATTTGGAATCCTCAGATTAGTTCCCCCCGTAGCTACCCTATTTGTGTCCTCATCCAAATTCTCCAGGATGAATGTATACATATCCTGCCCTGCCTCATCCCCACAACCCGTGACAGAGAAGGCCTCCAGCAAATAATGATCATGAGATGGGGAGACAAATGGTGCTAGACTTCACTTCTGCTCTACTCTGTGCTTTTTTCTCCAGAAAAGCCAATACTTGGCTAGTTACAATTCATTTAGCCCTAATTTTCCCAAATGGGAATATGGATTCTCACACAGTAATGCCATGAGAAGAGAAAGAGATAACAAGAAAGAGAGAGAGAGAGATAACAAGAGAGAGAGAGAGGGAGAGAGAGAGAACAAGAGGGAGAGAGAGCGAGAGCCAATAGCCAAGCCAATAGCATATAATAATAATAATATATGCCATTTAGCTGACGCTTTTATCCAAAGCGACTTACAGTCATGTGTGCATACATTCTACGTATGGGTGGTCCCGGGAATCGAACCCACTACCCTGGCGTTACAAGCGCCATGCTCTACCAACTGAGCCACAGCATGTACCAGATGCTCAGCAGGCTCTGCTCACACTTACTGGCCTGAGGCCAAACCACACGACCAACAACATTGGACATTCTATGGAACAAAAAGCCTTCACTATATCATCCTGGAATATCCAAGGCCTGAGGTCATCTGCCTTTGGCCTAAAGAGCAGAAACCCGGACTTTACCAAAGAAATCGGTAATACAGACATTGTCATCCTGCAAGAAACCTGGTATAGAGGAGACGGACCCACTGGTTGCCCTCTAGGTTACAGAGAGCTGGTAGTCCCATCCACCAAACTACCAGGTGTGAAACAGGGAAGGGACTCATGCTAATTTGGTATAGAGCAGACCTAACTCACTCCATTAAATTAATCAAAACAGGAACATTCTACATTTGGCTAGAAATTCAAAAGGAAATGATCCTAACAGAGAAAAATGTCCTCCTGTGTGCTACCTATATCCCCCCACTAGAATCCCCATATTTTAATGAAGACAGCTTCTCCATCCTGGAGGGCGAAATCAATCATTTCCAGGCCCAGGGACATGTACTAGTCTGTGGCGACCTAAATGCCAGAACCGGACAAGAACCTGACACCCTCAGCACACAGGGGGACAAACATCTGCCTGGAGGTGACAGCATCCCCTCCCACATATGCCCCCCTAGGCACAACTATGACAACATAACCAACAAAAACGGGTCACAACTCCTGCAGCTCTGTCGCACGCTGGGTATGTACATAGTCAACGGTAGGCTTCGAGGGGACTCCTATGGTAGGTACACCTATAGCTCATCTCTTGGCAGTAGTACTGTAGACTACTTTATCACTTGACCTCAACCCAGAATCTCTCAGAGCGTTCACAGTCAGTCCACTAACACCCCTATCAGACCACAGCAAAATCACAGTCTACTTAAACAGAGCAATACTCAACCATGAGGCATCAAAGCCAAAGGAACTGAGTAACATTAAGAAATGCTATAGGTGGAAGGAATGCAGTTTGGAAACCTACCAAAAAACAATTAGGCAACAACAAATTCAATCCCTTTTAGACAATTTCCTGGGTAAAACGTTCCACTGTAATAGTGAAGGTGTAAACTTGGCAGTAGAAAATCTTAACAGTATATTTGACCTCTCAGCTTCCCTATCAAATCTAAAAATCTCAAATAGAAAACCAAAGAAAATTAACAATAATGACAAATGGTTTGATGAGGAATGCAAAAATCTAAGAAAGAAATTGAGAAACCTGTCCAACCAAAAACATAGAGACCCGGAAAACCTGAGTCTACGCCTTCACTATGGTGAATCACTAAAACAATACAGAAATACACTACGGAAAAAGAAGGAACAGCATGTCAGAAATCAGCTCAATGCAATTGAAGAATCCATAGACTCTAACCACTTCTGGGAAAATTGGAAAACACTAAACAAACAACAACACGAAGAATTATCTATCCAAAATGGAGATGTATGGGTAAACCACTTCTCCAATCTTTTTGGTTCTATAACAAAGAACAAAGAGCAAAAACATATACATGATCAAATACAGATCTTAGAATCAACTATTAAAGACTACCAGAACCCACTGGATTCTCCAATTACATTGAATGAGCTACAGGACAAAATAAAAACCCTCCAACCCAATAAGGCCTGTGGTGTCGATGGTATCCTCAATGAAATGATCAAATATACAGACAACAAATTCCAATTGGCTATACTAAAACTCTTTAACATCATACTTAGCTCTGGCATCTTCCCCAATATTTGGAACCAAGGACTGATCACCCCAATCCACAAAAGTGGAGACAAATTTGACCCCAATAACTACCGTGGAATATGTGTCAACAGTAACCTTGGGAAAATCCTCTGCATTATTATTAACAGCAGACTCGTACATTTCCTCAATGAAAACAATGTACTGAGCAAATGTCAAATTGGCTTTTACCAAATTACCGTACAACAGACCATGTATTCACCCTGCACACCTTAATTGACAACCAAACAAACCAAAACAAAGGCAAAGTCTTCTCATGCTTTGTTGATTTCAAAAAAGCCTTCGACTCAATTTGGCATGAGGGTCTGCTATACAAACTGATGGAAAGTGGTGTTGGGGGTAAAACATATGACATTATAAAATCCATGTACACAAACAACAAGTGTGCGGTTAAAATTGGCAAAAAACACACACAATTCTTCACACAGGGTCGTGGGGTTAGACAGGGATGCAGCTTAAGCCCCACCCTCTTCAACATATATATCAACGAACTGGCGCGGGCACTAGAAAAGTCTGCAGCACCCGGCCTCCCCTGCTAGAATCCGAAGTCAAATGTCTGCTGTTTGCTGATGATCTGGTGCTTCTGTCACCAACCAAGGAGGGCCTACAGCAGCACCTAGATCTTATGCACAGATTCTGTCAGACCTGGGCCCTGACAGTAAATCTCAGTAAGACCAAAATAATGGTGTTCCAAAAAGGTCCAGTCACCAGGACCACAAATACAAATTCCATCTAGACACTGTTGCCCTAGAGCACACAAAAACTATACATACCTTGGCCTAAACATCAGCGCCACAGGTAACTTCCACAAAGGTGTGAACGATCTGAGAGACAAGGCAAGAAGGGCATTCTATGCCATCAAAAGAAACATAAATTTCAACATACCAATTAGGATTTGGCTAAAAATACTTGAATCAGTCATAGAGCCCATTGCCCTTTATGGTTGTGAGGTCTGGGGTCCGCTCACCAACCAAGACTTCACAAAATGGGACAAACACCAAATTGAGACTCTACACACAGAATTCTGCAAAAATATCCTCTGTGTACAACGTAAAACACCAAATAATGCATGCAGAGCAGAATTAGGCCGATACCCACTAATTATCAAAATCCAGAAAAGAGCCATTAAATTCTACAACCACCTAAAAGGAAGCGATTCACAAACCTTCCATAACAAAGCCATCACAAACAGAGAGATGAACCTGGAGAAGAGTCCCTAAGCAAGCTGGTCCTGGGGCTCTGTTCACAAACACAAACACACCCTACAGAGCCCCAGGACAACAGCACAATTAGACCCAACCAAATCATGAGAAAACAAAAAGATAATTACTTAACACATTGGAAAGAATTAACAAAAAAACAGAGCAAACTAGAATGCTATTTGGCCCTACACAGAGAGTACACAGCGGCAGAATACCTGACCACTGTGACTGACCCAAAATTAAGGAAAGCTTTGACTATGTACAGACTCAGTGAGCATAGCCTTGCTATTGAGAAAGGCCGCCGTAGGCAGACATGGCTCTCAAGAGAAGACAGGCTATGTGCTCACTGCCCACAAAATGAGGTGGAAACTGAGCTGCACTTCCTAACCTCCTGCCCAATGTATGACCATATTAGAGAGACATATTTCCCCCAGATCACACAGATCCACAAAGAATTCGAAAACATATCCAATTTTGAAAAACTCCCATATCTACTGGGTGAAATTCCACAGTGTGCCATCACAGCAGCAAGATTTGTGACCTGTTGCCACGAGAAAAGGGCAACCAGTGAAGAACAAACACCATTGTAAATACAACCCATATTTATGCTTATTTATTTTATCTTGTGTCCTTTAATTATTTGTACATTATTTGTACATTGAATTGAATTGAATTGAATTGAGAGAGAGAGAGAACAAGAGAGAACAAGAGGGAGAGAGAGAGAGAACAAGAGAGAGAGAGAACAAGAGAGGGAGAGCAGAGAGCAGAGTACAATCCAATCTTATGAGAGAAACAGAGAGAGCAGAGTGCTATCCAATCTTATGAGAGAAACAGAGAGAGCAGAGTGCTATCCAATCTTACTAGAGAAACAGAGAGAGCAGACTGCTATCCAATCTTACTAGAGAAACAGAGAGAGCATAGTACAATCCAATCTTATGAGAGAAACAGAGAGAGCAGAGTGCTATCCAATCTTATGAGAGAAACAGAGAGAGCAGAGTACAATCCAATCTTATGAGAGAAACAGAGAGAGCAGAGTGCTATCCAATCTTATGAGAGAAACAGAGAGAGCAGAGTGCTACCCAATCTTATGAGAGAAACAGAGAGAGCAGAGTGCTATCCAATCTTACTAGAGAAACAGAGAGAGCAGAGTGCTATCCAATCTTATATATATATATATATATATATATATATATATATATAAATATATAATATGACATTTGTAATGTCTTTACTGTTTTGAAACTGTTGTATGTGTAATGTTTACTGTTAATTTTTGTTGTTTTTCACTTTATATATTCACTTTGTATGTTGTCTACCTCACTTGCTTTGGCAATGTTAACACATGTTTCCCATGCCAATAAAGCCCTTGAATTGAATTGAATTGAATTGAATTGAGAGAGAGAGAGAACAAGAGAGAACAAGAGGGAGAGAGAGAGAGAACAAGAGAGAGAGAGAACAAGAGAGGGAGAGAGAGAGGGAGAGATAATGAGAGAGAGAGAGAACAAGAGGGAGAGAGAGCGAGAGAACAAGAGAGGGAGAGAGAGAGAGAGAGAGATAACGAGAGAGAGAGAACAAGAGAGGGAGAGAGAGCGAGAGCGAGAGAGAGAGAGAGAGAGAGAGAGAGAGAGAGAGAGAGAGAGAGAGAGAGAGAGAGAGAGAGAGAGATAACGAGAGAGAGAGAACAAGAGAGGGAGAGAGAGCGAGAGAGAGAACAAGAGAGAGAGAGAGCGAGAGAGAGAACAAGAGAGAGAGAGAGGGGAGAGAGAGAAAGAGAGGTATGGAGAGTGAGAGGACGGGAACGTGGAATCAGAGAGAAAGTAGTTTTAACAGCAGGGTTTTGTAAGTCTGTTTAGGATTCTGAGCAGCACTGGGCTTTTGTGCTGAACGAAACACTTTTTCTGTTGGAGGGAAATGACAACTTTACTGGCTACTGGGTCAATGCCAGAGCTCTCCGACACATCAGAGGCAGCCGGGACTGCAGTGTCCAGTGGAAACCGCAGTTAGGGGAGGGAGGGAGGAGGGAAGAGGGGGTTAAATCATCAGGAGCAGGGCTCTGGTTAGTCCAATCAATTAATACTTTGACCACAGTTTCATTCATTTGCTCCAAAAATACTGTCTCTTGTTTCCTACATGAGTCATTGAATACTAGTCCACAAGAAGAGACTGCAATATAACAGCCCCATATGACAGGAAATGACTTGTAATAAACTGGCCCAAGCTGACGTTTCTGCCTTTTTGTCCCACAGTAAGGTCAGGTCTGGACTGAGGTGCTGTCCAGTACAGAGGGATGTAAAGTCTAGAATGACTGGAGCTACAGGAGTGGCTGATACATGGAAGCAGTGGGATGGAGAGAACAGCATTGGACAGACACTGGCTGATTGAATCACAGAGAGAAAACAGAGCAAAGAGTGGAAAACAGTCATTATTCAACTTGTCTACACACATACACACACACACACACTAGGCTCTCATTTCTTGTGACGCTAGCATACAAGAACACACACATGCTTCCTCAGCCGCCACAAGCCAATATGGCCGGCCATGCTGGAAAAACGAGTACATATCAATTATAATCTGGGTGTACGGAATGCATAGAGGCCATTGACAAGCAATCTTACTAGAGAAACAGAGAGAGCAGAGTGCTATCCAATCTTGTGAGAGAAACAGAGAGAGCAGAGTGCTATCCAATCTTACTAGAGAAACAGAGAGAGCAGACTGCTATCCAATCTTACTAGAGAAACAGAGAGAGCAGACTGCTATCCAATCTTATGAGAGAAACAGAGAGAGCAGAGTGCTATCCAATCTTATGAGAGAAACAGAGAGAGCAGACTGCTATCCAATCTTATGAGAGAAACAGAGAGAGCAGACTGCTATCCAATCTTACTAGAGAAACAGAGAGAGCAGACTGCTATCCAATCTTATGAGAGAAACAGAGAGAGCAGAGTGCTATCCAATCTTACTAGAGAAACAGAGAGAGCAGAGTACAATCCAATCTTATGAGAGAAACAGAGAGAGCAGAGTGCTATCCAATCTTATGAGAGAAACAGAGAGAGCAGAGTGCTATCCAATCTTACTAGAGAAACAGAGAGAGCAGACTGCTATCCAATCTTACTAGAGAAACAGAGAGAGCATAGTACAATCCAATCTTATGAGAGAAACAGAGAGAGCAGAGTGCTATCCAATCTTATGAGAGAAACAGAGAGAGCAGAGTACAATCCAATCTTATGAGAGAAACAGAGAGAGCAGAGTGCTATCCAATCTTATGAGAGAAACAGAGAGAGCAGAGTGCTACCCAATCTTATGAGAGAAACAGAGAGAGCAGAGTGCTATCCAATCTTACTAGAGAAACAGAGAGCAGAGTGCTATCCAATCTTATGAGAGAAACAGAGAGAGCAGAGTGCTATTCAATCTTATGAGAGAAACAGAGAGAGCAGAGTGCTGCTATCCAATCTTACTAGAGAAACAGAGAGAGCAGAGTGCTATCCAATCTTATGAGAGAAACAGAGAGAGCAGACTGCTATCCAATCTTATGAGAGAAACAGAGAGAGCAGAGTGCTATCCAATCTTACTAGAGAAACAGAGAGAGCAGACTGCTATCCAATCTTATGAGAGAAACAGAGAGAGCAGAGTGCTATCCAATCTTACTAGAGAAACAGAGAGAGCAGAGTGCTATCCAATCTTACTAGAGAAACAGAGAGAGCAGAGTGCTATCCAATCTTATGAGAGAAACAGAGAGAGCAGAGTGCAATCCAATCTTATGAGAGAAATAGAGAGAGCAGACTGCTCTCCAATCTTATGAGAGAAACAGAGAGAGCAGAGTGCTATCCAATCTTATTAGAGAAACAGAGAGAGCAGAGTGCAATCCAATCTTATGAGAGAAATAGAGAGAGCAGACTGCTCTCCAATCTTATGAGAGAAACAGAGAGAGCAGAGTGCTATCCAATCTTATTAGAGAAACAGAGAGAGCAGAGTGCTATCCAATCTTATGAGAGAAACAGAGAGAGCAGAGTGCTATCCAATCTTATGAGAGAAACAGAGAGAGCAGAGTGCTATCCAATCTTATGAGAGAAACAGAGAGAGCAGACTGCTATCCAATCTTACTAGAGAAACAGAGAGAGCAGAGTACAATCCAATCTTATGAGACAAACAGAGAGAGCAGAGTGCTATCCAATCTTATGAGAGAAACAGAGAGAGCAGACTGCTATCCAATCTTATGAGAGAAACAGAGAGAGCAGAGTGCTATCCAATCTTATGAGAGAAACAGAGAGAGCAGACTGCTATCCAATCTTACTAGAGAAACAGAGAGAGCAGAGTGCTATCCAATCTTACCAGAGAAACAGAGAGAGCAGAGTGCTATCCAATCTTACTAGAGAAACAGAGAGAGCAGAGTGCTATCCAATCGTATTAGAGAAACAGAGAGAGCAGACTGCTATCCAATCTTACTAGAGAAACAGAGAGAGCAGACTGCTATCCAATCTTACTAGAGAAACAGAGAGAGCAGAGTGCTATCCAATCTTACTAGAGAAACAGAGAGAGCAGAGTGCTATCCAATCTTATGAGAGAAACAGAGAGAGCAGAGTGCTATCCAATCTTATGAAAGAAACAGAGAGAGCAGAGTGCTATCCAATCTTATTAGAGAAACAGAGAGAGCAGAGTGCTATCCAATCTTACTAGAGAAACAGAGAGAGCAGAGTGCTATCCAATCTTACTAGAGAAACAGAGAGAGCAGAGTGCTATCCAATCTTATGAGAGAAACAGAGAGAGCAGAGTGCTATCCAATCTTACTAGAGAAACAGAGAGAGCAGAGTGCTATCCAATCTTACTAGAGAAACAGAGAGAGCAGACTGCTATCCAATCTTATGAGAGAAACAGAGAGAGCAGACTGCTATCCAATCTTACTAGAGAAACAGAGAGAGCAGACTGCTATCCAATCTTTTTTTGAGAGAAACAGAGAGAGCAGAGTGCTATCCAATCTTACTAGAGAAACAGAGAGAGCAGACTGCTATCCAATCTTATGAGAGAAAAAGAGAGAGCAGAGTGCTATCCAATCTTATGAGAGAAACAGAGAGAGCAGAGTGCTATCCAATCTTACTAGAGAAACAGAGAGAGCAGACTGCTATCCAATCTTATGAGAGAAACAGAGAGAGCAGAGTGCAATCCAATCTTACTAGAGAAACAGAGAGAGCAGAGTGCTATCCAATCTTACTAGAGAAACAGAGAGAGCAGACTGCTATCCAATCTTATGAGAGAAACAGAGAGAGCAGAGTGCTATCCAATCTTACTAGAGAAACAGAGAGAGCAGACTGCTATCCAATCTTATGAGAGAAACAGAGAGAGCAGAGTGCTATCCAATCTTATGAGAGAAACAGAGAGAGCAGAGTGCTATCCAATCTTACTAGAGAAACAGAGAGAGCAGAGTACAATCCAATCTTATGAGAGAAACAGAGAGAGCAGAGTGCTATCCAATCTTATGAGAGAAACAGAGAGAGCAGACTGCTATCCAATCTTATGAGAGAAACAGAGAGAGCAGAGTACAATCCAATCTTACTAGAGAAACAGAGAGAGCAGAGTACAATCCAATCTTATGAGAGAAACAGAGAGAGCAGAGTGCTATCCAATCTTATGAGAGAAACAGAGAGAGCAGACTGCTATCCAATCTTACCAGAGAAACAGAGAGAGCAGAGTACAATCCAATCTTACTAGAGAAACAGAGAGAGCAGAGTACAATCCAATCTTATGAGAGAAACAGAGAGAGCAGAGTGCTATCCAATCTTATGAGAGAAACAGAGAGAGCAGAGTGCTATCCAATCTTATGAGAGAAACAGAGAGAGCAGAGTACAATCCAATCTTACTAGAGAAACAGAGAGAGCAGAGTACAATCCAATCTTACTAGAGAAACAGAGAGAGCAGACTGCTATCCAATCTTATGAGAGAAACAGAGAGAGCAGACTGCTATCCAATCTTATGAGAGAAACAGAGAGAGCAGAGTACAATCCAATCTTACTAGAGAAACAGAGAGAGCAGACTGCTATCCAATCTTACCAGAGAAACAGAGAGAGCAGAGTACAATCCAATCTTACTAGAGAAACAGAGAGAGCAGACTGCTATCCAATCTTACTAGAGAAACAGAGAGAGCAGACTGATATCCAATCTTACCAGAGAAACAGAGAGAGCAGAGTACAATCCAATCTTATGAGAGAAACAGAGAGAGCAGAGTGCTATCCAATCTTATGAGAGAAACAGAGAGAGCAGAGTGCTATCCAATCTTATGAGAGAAACAGAGAGAGCAGAGTACAATCCAATCTTACTAGAGAAACAGAGAGAGCAGAGTACAATCCAATCTTACTAGAGAAACAGAGAGAGCAGACTGCTATCCAATCTTATGAGAGAAACAGAGAGAGCAGACTGCTATCCAATCTTATGAGAGAAACAGAGAGAGCAGACTGCTATCCAATCTTATGAGAGAAACAGAGAGAGCAGAGTACAATCCAATCTTACTAGAGAAACAGAGAGAGCAGAGTACAATCCAATCTTACTAGAGAAACAGAGAGAGCAGACTGCTATCCAATCTTACCAGAGAAACAGAGAGAGCAGAGTACAATCCAATCTTACTAGAGAAACAGAGAGAGCAGAGTACAATCCAATCTTATGAGAGAAACAGAGAGAGCAGAGTGCTATCCAATCTTATGAGAGAAACAGAGAGAGCAGAGTGCTATCCAATCTTATGAGAGAAACAGAGAGAGCAGAGTACAATCCAATCTTACTAGAGAAACAGAGAGAGCAGAGTACAATCCAATCTTACTAGAGAAACAGAGAGAGCAGAGTACAATCCAATCTTATGAGAGAAACAGAGAGAGCAGACTGCTATCCAATCTTATGAGAGAAACAGAGAGAGCAGAGTACAATCCAATCTTACTAGAGAAACAGAGAGAGCAGAGTACAATCCAATCTTACTAGAGAAACAGAGAGAGCAGACTGCTATCCAATCTTACCAGAGAAACAGAGAGAGCAGAGTACAATCCAATCTTACTAGAGAAACAGAGAGAGCAGACTGCTATCCAATCTTACTAGAGAAACAGAGAGAGCAGACTGATATCCAATCTTACCAGAGAAACAGAGAGAGCAGAGTACAATCCAATCTTACTAGAGAAACAGAGAGAGCAGAGTACAATCCAATCTTACTAGAGAAACAGAGAGAGCAGACTGCTATCCAATCTTACTAGAGAAACAGAGAGAGCAGACTGCTATCCAATCTTACTAGAGAAACAGAGAGAGCAGAGTGCTATCCAATCTTATGAGAGAAACAGAGAGAGCAGACTGCTATCCAATCTTACTAGAGAAACAGAGAGAGCAGAGTACAATCCAATCTTATGAGAGAAACAGAGAGAGCAGAGTGCTATCCAATCTTATGAGAGAAACAGAGAGAGCAGAGTACAATCCAATCTTATGAGAGAAACAGAGAGAGCAGACTGCTATCCAATCTTATGAGAGAAACAGAGAGAGCAGACTGCTATCCAATCTTACTAGAGAAACAGAGAGAGCAGAGTACAATCCAATCTTACTAGAGAAACAGAGAGAGCAGAGTACAATCCAATCTTATGAGAGAAACAGAGAGAGCAGAGTGCTATCCAATCTTATGAGAGAAACAGAGAGAGCAGAGTACAATCCAATCTTATGAGAGAAACAGAGAGAGCAGAGTGCTATCCAATCTTACTAGAGAAACAGAGAGAGCAGACTGCTATCCAATCTTACTAGAGAAACAGAGAGAGCAGAGTGCTATCCAATCTTATGAGAGAAACAGAGAGAGCAGACTGCTATCCAATCTTACTAGAGAAACAGAGAGAGCAGAGTACAATCCAATCTTATGAGAGAAACAGAGAGAGCAGACTGCTATCCAATCTTATGAGAGAAACAGAGAGAGCAGACTGCTATCCAATCTTATGAGAGAAACAGAGAGAGCAGACTGCTATCCAATCTTACTAGAGAAACAGAGAGAGCAGAGTGCTATCCAATCTTATGAGAGAAACAGAGAGAGCAGAGTGCTATCCAATCTTATGAGAGAAACAGAGAGAGCAGAGTACAATCCAATCTTATGAGAGAAACAGAGAGAGCAGACTGCTATCCAATCTTATGAGAGAAACAGAGAGAGCAGACTGCTATCCAATCTTACTAGAGAAACAGAGAGAGCAGAGTACAATCCAATCTTACTAGAGAAACAGAGAGAGCAGAGTACAATCCAATCTTATGAGAGAAACAGAGAGAGCAGAGTGCTATCCAATCTTATGAGAGAAACAGAGAGAGCAGAGTACAATCCAATCTTATGAGAGAAACAGAGAGAGCAGAGTACAATCCAATCTTATGAGAGAAACAGAGCGAGCAGACTGCTATCCAATCTTATGAGAGAAACAGAGAGAGCAGACTGCTATCCAATCTTACTAGAGAAACAGAGAGAGCAGAGTACAATCCAATCTTACTAGAGAAACAGAGAGAGCAGAGTACAATCCAATCTTATGAGAGAAACAGAGAGAGCAGAGTGCTATCCAATCTTATGAGAGAAACAGAGAGAGCAGAGTACAATCCAATCTTATGAGAGAAACAGAGCGAGCAGACTGCTATCCAATCTTATGAGAGAAACAGAGAGAGCAGAGTACAATCCAATCTTATGAGAGAAACAGAGCGAGCAGACTGCTATCCAATCTTATGAGAGAAACAGAGAGAGCAGAGTGCTATCCAATCTTACTAGAGAAACAGAGAGAGCAGACTGATATCCAATCTTATGAGAGAAACAGAGAGAGCAGAGTACAATCCAATCTTATGAGAGAAACAGAGAGAGCAGAGTACAATCCAATCTTATGAGAGAAACAGAGAGAGCAGACTGCTATCCAATCTTATGAGAGAAACAGAGAGAGCAGACTGCTATCCAATCTTATGAGAGAAACAGAGAGAGCAGACTGCTATCCAATCTTATGAGAGAAACAGAGAGAGCAGACTGCTATCCAATCTTACTAGAGAAACAGAGAGAGCAGAGTACAATCCAATCTTACTAGAGAAACAGAGAGAGCAGAGTACAATCCAATCTTATGAGAGAAACAGAGAGAGCAGAGTGCTATCCAATCTTATGAGAGAAACAGAGAGAGCAGAGTACAATCCAATCTTATGAGAGAAACAGAGCGAGCAGACTGCTATCCAATCTTATGAGAGAAACAGAGAGAGCAGACTGCTATCCAATCTTATGAGAGAAACAGAGAGAGCAGAGTGCTATCCAATCTTATGAGAGAAACAGAGAGAGCAGAGTGCTATCCAATCTTACTAGAGAAACAGAGAGAGCAGACTGATATCCAATCTTATGAGAGAAACAGAGAGAGCAGAGTACAATCCAATCTTATGAGAGAAACAGAGAGAGCAGAGTACAATCCAATCTTATGAGAGAAACAGAGAGAGCAGACTGCTATCCAATCTTACTAGAGAAACAGAGAGAGCAGACTGCTATCCAATCTTATGAGAGAAACAGAGAGAGCAGAGTACAATCCAATCTTATGAGAGAAACAGAGAGAGCAGACTGCTATCCAATCTTGTGAGAGAAACAGAGAGAGCAGACTGCTATCCAATCTTATGAGAGAAACAGAGAGAGCAGAGTACAATCCAATCTTATGAGAGAAACAGAGAGAGCAGACTGCTATCCAATCTTATGAGAGAAACAGAGAGAGCAGACTGCTATCCAATCTTACTAGAGAAACAGAGAGAGCAGACTGCTATCCAATCTTATGAGAGAAACAGAGAGAGCAGACTGCTATCCAATCTTACTAGAGAAACAGAGAGAGCAGACTGCTATCCAATCTTATGAGAGAAACAGAGAGAGCAGAGTGCTATCCAATCTTACTAGAGAAACAGAGAGAGCAGAGTACAATCCAATCTTACTAGAGAAACAGAGAGAGCAGACTGCTATCCAATCTTACTAGAGAAACAGAGAGAGCAGAGTGCTATCCAATCTTACTAGAGAAACAGAGAGAGCAGAGTGCTATCCAATCTTACTAGAGAAACAGAGAGAGCAGAGTACAATCCAATCTTACTAGAGAAACAGAGAGAGCAGACTGCTATCCAATCTTACTAGAGAAACAGAGAGAGCAGAGTGCTATCCAATCTTACTAGAGAAACAGAGAGAGCAGAGTACAATCCAATCTTATGAGAGAAACAGAGAGAGCAGACTGCTATCCAATCTTATGAGAGAAACAGAGAGAGCAGAGTACAATCCAATCTTACTAGAGAAACAGAGAGAGCAGAGTACAATCCAATCTTATGAGAGAAACAGAGAGAGCAGACTGCCATCCAATCTTATGAGAGAAACAGAGAGAGCAGAGTACAATCCAATCTTACTAGAGAAACAGAGAGAGCAGAGTACAATCCAATCTTACTAGAGAAACAGAGAGAGCAGACTGCTATCCAATCTTACTAGAGAAACAGAGAGAGCAGAGTGCTATCCAATCTTACTAGAGAAACAGAGAGAGCAGAGTACAATCCAATCTTACTAGTGAAACAGAGAGAGCAGAGTACAATCCAATCTTACTAGAGAAACAGAGAGAGCAGAGTACAATCCAATCTTACTAGAGAAACAGAGAGAGCAGAGTACAATCCAATCTTACTAGAGAAACAGAGAGAGCAGACTGCTATCCAATCTTACTAGAGAAACAGAGAGAGCAGAGTGCTATCCAATCTTACTAGAGAAACAGAGAGCAGAGTGCTATCCAATCTTATGAGAGAAACAGAGAGCAGAGTGCTATCCAATCTTACTAGAGAAACAGAGAGAGCAGAGTGCTATCCAATCTTATGAGAGAAACAGAGAGAGCAGAGTACAATCCAATCTTACTAGAGAAACAGAGAGAGCAGAGTACAATCCAATCTTATGAGAGAAACAGAGAGAGCAGACTGCCATCCAATCTTATGAGAGAAACAGAGAGAGCAGAGTACAATCCAATCTTACTAGAGAAACAGAGAGAGCAGAGTACAATCCAATCTTACTAGAGAAACAGAGAGAGCAGACTGCTATCCAATCTTACTAGAGAAACAGAGAGAGCAGAGTGCTATCCAATCTTACTAGAGAAACAGAGAGAGCAGAGTACAATCCAATCTTACTAGTGAAACAGAGAGAGCAGAGTACAATCCAATCTTACTAGAGAAACAGAGAGAGCAGAGTACAATCCAATCTTACTAGAGAAACAGAGAGAGCAGAGTACAATCCAATCTTACTAGAGAAACAGAGAGAGCAGACTGCTATCCAATCTTACTAGAGAAACAGAGAGAGCAGAGTGCTATCCAATCTTACTAGAGAAACAGAGAGAGCAGAGTGCTATCCAATCTTATGAGAGAAACAGAGAGAGCAGAGTGCTATCCAATCTTACTAGAGAAACAGAGAGAGCAGAGTGCTATCCAATCTTATGAGAGAAACAGAGAGAGCAGAGTACAATCCAATCTTACTAGAGAAACAGAGAGAGCAGAGTACAATCCAATCTTATGAGAGAAACAGAGAGAGCAGACTGCCATCCAATCTTATGAGAGAAACAGAGAGAGCAGAGTACAATCCAATCTTACTAGAGAAACAGAGAGAGCAGAGTACAATCCAATCTTACTAGAGAAACAGAGAGAGCAGACTGCTATCCAATCTTACTAGAGAAACAGAGAGAGCAGAGTGCTATCCAATCTTACTAGAGAAACAGAGAGAGCAGAGTACAATCCAATCTTACTAGTGAAACAGAGAGAGCAGAGTACAATCCAATCTTACTAGAGAAACAGAGAGAGCAGAGTACAATCCAATCTTACTAGAGAAACAGAGAGAGCAGAGTACAATCCAATCTTACTAGAGAAACAGAGAGAGCAGACTGCTATCCAATCTTACTAGAGAAACAGAGAGAGCAGAGTGCTATCCAATCTTACTAGAGAAACAGAGAGAGCAGAGTGCTATCCAATCTTATGAGAGAAACAGAGAGAGCAGAGTGCTATCCAATCTTACTAGAGAAACAGAGAGAGCAGAGTGCTATCCAATCTTACTAGAGAAACAGAGAGAGCAGAGTGCTATCCAATCTTACTAGAGAAACAGAGAGAGCAGAGTGCTATCCAATCTTACTAGAGAAACAGAGAGAGCAGACTGCTATCCAATCTTATGAGAGAAACAGAGAGAGAGCTATTTATAAGAGCTACAGTATTTATAAGAGCTACAGTATTTATAAGAGCTATTTATAAGAGCTAGGTAACTGAGTGAGCCATTTGGATAATGGGAATGTAAATATTAATGACAATTGTTTTATATACAGTTTATCTGATGATCGCTGGAGAGAAATGTGAAACCAGTCACACGGCAGTAAACTAAAGCATATCAACATATCACCTGTTCCACAGTGATGTCTATGAAATGCTGGCCTTATAATTTGCAGATATGAAATGTGGAGACACAAGCTATTAGCTTCTGTAGCCATACGCAAATGACAGTATAGTGCCAAAGTTGACTTCATATTGATTTGTAGAATGTTTTAATGACAGTAAATGCCCAGACCTTTCACTCTATTTGTACCATTGGTTTGGTGTTAAATTATTTGCCACTATCAGTAGCCACTGTCCGTTATACCAACATACATTTAGAACTGTCACTGGCAGTTTCCTCACATGTTGCACCATTACATTACATCGTTAGTTGACCTTTCTTTCCTCTGTCACGTTCATGTGGTTGTTCAGGATCACTAGCAATAGTGGTCATATTAGGCTAACGTATTAGGTTGAGACATGTATCCTATTTCACTCATCATGGAACGCAGACCATATTTAGCAGTTTAAACCTGGAGTCTGGCGCACAGTTCAAAGATGACTGGACCATTGTCATCACAGTCCATTGATTAGTGAGGATTATTAGGGTAGATTTATAGGACTACTGGTCGAACCCTATTCTACACTTTTCTCACCTTCCAATATTTCATGGATTGAACTTGTATATGACAACTTTCAGGACGAATAAAAACACTGTATTTTTGAGTCACTAATATATGTTGTGCATAAAGGCTCTCCAAACCTGTTTTTTATTATTCATAAATACTTTCCTAACCGTAAATAATATAGAAGATCAGAGTATTTTTAAATCTACCAGTTGGTGCTGAAAAGGAGATGAATATGAGTGTATTTACATGGCTTTCTTTCATCTAACCTTCTCTCTGTATATTCTACTATTCTGAACCTTCTCTCTGTATATTCTACTATTATGAACCTTCTCTCTGTATATTCTACTATTATGAACCTTCTCTCTGTATATTCTACTATTCTGAACCTTCTCTCTGTATATTCTACTATTATGAACCTTCTCTCTGTATATTCTACTATTCTGAACCTTCTCTCTGTATATTCTACTATTCTGAACCTTCTCTCTGTATATTCTACTATTCTGAACCTTCTCTCTGTATATTCTACTATTCTGAACCTTCTCTCTGTATATTCTACTATTCTGAACCTTCTCTCTGTATATTCTACTATTCTGAACCTTCTCTCTGTATATTCTACTATTCTGAACCTTCTCTCTGTATATTCTACTATTCTGAACCTTCTCTCTGTTTATTCTACTATTCTGAACCTTCTCTGTATATTTGAGTGAGCCTGTCAAGAAAATGCTCATTAAAGATACACCTTATTTAAAGGGATGGTTTTAGATTAATGTACAGAAAACCCTATTGAATGAAAACTCCATCTGTTGGCCAGAAAGTGGGAGGATTTTCAACAGTTGAATATAATTTATTCCTCACACAAGCGAACCATGCCTGCAAAGCCTGTTACTCTCCTGCATACGAATACCAACAAGTCTGAATACCAAGTGGGTAGGAAAGGCGTACATTTCCAAGTCTGAAACAGACCTTATGTGTTCAGATGGAATTAGAGGCCTTTCATGTGCGAGGCCCGCTTCCACGGACATTGGTTGGAATAATGGAGTGGAGCTAGAGTGCTGAATAAGCTGCAAACGCACAGCCTTTTATGGAAACAAGGAAAACAAGGAAAACCTGATGTTCCCAGTTCCTTTAGATCATTCCTGAAAGGAAAAGCAATAGAGGAGACCAAGGCTAACTCCATACATAATGGGAATGAAATCTAGTTCGCCATCCCAGAATAGCCTGTTTGCTATTGATTGAGTAGGAATTTGCATGATACTGCCGATAAGCGGTGCATGGGCAGTCAGTCAGACAGTCAGTCAGGCAGTCAGTCAGGCAGTCAGTCAGGCAGTCAGTCAGGCAGTCACAGCATTGGATGGAAACACAACATAGTGGCAGAGATAAAGTAGGGGGTTAAGACACAGTGTGTTGCATTGCGTGATACAGTTGTTAAAGCTTCATGGCACATGGTCCCCCTTCACTTCATGATACTTACATGTCCATTACTGACAGAATGATGACTACATCAACACTGTTATACAATACAGAGGAAGAGGAGAGAGATATGGCACGAGAAGGGGGGTGGGGGGCAAATGGGAGTGGAGAGGGAGACAGTGAAAGACAGAAGAAGGGAGGGAAGGATGGAGGGAAAGGAAACAAGTCGAGGGAGAAGAGCTCTCTGCACAGATGGTGTGTGAAACCTGTTAAGAGGACTGATGTCTGTCAGTGAGAGCTGCTTCTGTAAGCCTATAGATATTGACCACACCTCTCCACTCCTCTCCTTTTTGTTCTCTCCTTACTGTACATGTCCATCTCCTCTCCTAATGTGTCTGCTCCTCTCCTCTCCTTACATCTCCCCTACCCTTACATTTCCTTTATCTCCCCTAACCTTACATTTCTTTTATCTCCCCTACCCTTACATTTCCTTTATCTCCCCTACCCTTACATTTCTTTTATCTCCCCTACCCTTACATTTCCTTTATCTCCCCTACCCTTACATTTCCTTTCCTCTCCTCTCCTTACATTTCCTTTATCTCCCCTCCCTCATTTCCTTATCTCCTCTACCCTCTACATCTCCTTTATCTCCTCTCCTCTACATCTCCTTCCTCTCCCTCCCTTACATTTCCTTTATCCCCTACTCCTCTCATTGCCTTTTCTCCTCTCCTTACATTTCTTTCATCTCTCCTCTCCTATATTTCTCCTCACCTCTCACCTCTCCTTATTTCTTTTATCTTCCCTACCCTTACATTTATTTATCTCCTCCCTCTCCTCTCCTCTCCTCTCCTCTCCCTCCCTTACCTCTCTTTTGCCTCCCTACCCTCTCCTTGCCTTTTTCCTCTCCTTATTTCTCCTCACCTCTCTCCTCTCCTTATTTCTCCTCACCTCTCTCCTCTCCTTATTTCTCCTCTCCTCTCTCCTCTCCTTATTTCTCCTCTCCTCTCCTCTCCTCTCCTCTCCTCTCCTCTCCTCTCCTCTCCTCTCCTCTCCTCTCCTCTCCTCTCCTTGCCTCTCTCCTCTCCTTGCCTTTTTCCTCTCCTTATTTCTCCTCACCTCTCTCCTCTCCTTATTTCTCCTCACCTCTCTCCTCTCCTTATTTCTCCTCACCTCTCACCTCTCCTTATTTCTCCTCTCCTCTCTCCTCTCCTTATTTCTCCTCACCTCTCACCTCTCCTTATTTCTCCTCTCCTCTCCCTCATGCACATGCATACAGTACAGTACACCCACCGGTTATCTAGCTAGCAGATGAATATAAGATGGCCCTGTTATTCAACCCTTCAGCAGTATTCTGCATCATCTCTCCTGGACATGGCGACAGATACTGTATGAGCCACTCTTCTTTTCACTTGATGCTCAATTCCAGTCCCAACAACAACAGCAATGCATCAGCAGCCTGCTGGAAATGTCAATCATTCTCTGGGGCTGGAGACAGGACCTTTTAAATAATACAATTTAGCTAAGCAAACTAAATGATCACTTACGTAACTCCAGTGAATGTGAGTTTGCTGTCTGTTCAGAGGCACTCACAGTTCATAACAATACTGTAAGTGGACTGTTTTGGGGTAATGTCAACTCATCCCTGTCAAACTCAACACAGTGAGACAGGGGAGGGGATCAAATTCACAGTGTTAGTTCATACATTGCCACATCAGTTGCATTATATAATGTCAGCATCACTGTATATAATATTCACAGTACTGAGCATCACATGTCCCAGAAAGGATAAGCACATTGAGCAGGTTAGACATGAGTCAAATTAGGTAATTTCTCCATACAGTGAGACAGACAGACAGACAGACAGACAGACAGACAGACAGACAGACAGACAGACAGACAGACAGACAGACAGACAGACAGACAGACAGACAGACAGACAGACAGACAGACAGACAGACAGACAGACAGACAGACAGACAGACAGACAGACAGACAGACAGACAGAAGGAGGGATACAGCTGGATCCCCAGAACTCAGCCACGTCAATGACCGTGTAAATACATAGAGAGAATCCCCTGTCTCAAGGGACAGTGTGTGTAGTGTCAGCTGCTCCTGACAGGCAAACTGTCTCAATACACCTCCTGTGTGTAGGGGGTTAAGACAAAGGAAAAGATAAATAATGTTATTGGCAGAGAGGTTCGGGACTCTCTTATTGGTCTATTAACCAATTAAGTGCATGGTGATGTCACCATGGAAGGCAAAAACTCCATCCCACCAAAACAGGCTGAAATGTCAGGCAGTCTTTTCAAACAGGTCTTAATCTAAAAGGGCGTTATCATCATTCTACTGTATTATTCCACCTCATGTTTTGAACTCTCTCTCTGTCTCTGTCTCTCTGCTCTCTCTCTCCGCTCTCTCTCTCTCTCTCTCATGCTCTCTCTCGTCTCTCTCTCTCTCATGCTCTCTCTCTGCTCTCTCTCTCATGCTCTCTCTCTCTCTCTCTCCGTCTCTCTCTCTCTCTCATGCTCTCTCTCATGCTCTCTCTCTCGCTCTCTCTCTCTCTCTCTCTCTCTCTCTCTCTCTCTCTCTCTCATGCTCTCTCTCCGTCTCTCCGTCTCTCTCTCTCTCATGCTCTCTCTCGCTCTCTCATGCTCTCTCTCTCTCTCTCATGCTCTCTCTCCCTCTCTCATGCTCTCTCTCCGTCTCTCCGTCTCTCTCTCTCTCTCATGCTCTCTCTCTCATGTTTTCCTCTCTCAGCCTCGTCTTACACTTCCTTGGTTTATCTCTCTCTCTGCCTCTCTCTCTGCCTCTCTCTCTCTCTTTCTCTGTCTATAGTTTGTTATAAAGCTGCACTTTAGGGAATAATCTTTGACTTTGAGTGGCACACTTTAAGTGACTTAATTAAATCTAAACTAGTTTCCACTCAAGGCAACAATGCTGTCAAAGTCCCATTAAGAGGGGCAGAGATAAGAGCACTTAAACATTGACGTGGTTTGTTTAGGTGATCATTCATTAGTCATCCTCTCTCTCCCCCAGCCTGAAGACTGAAGACAAGAGCTGAATCTACAACATGGGAAGTTACTGAATCCAGCCATATAGGAGATGTTAGAGGGAGGGTGAGAGGAGGGAGAGGGGAGAGGAGAGAGATGGGAGAGGAGAGAGGAGGGAGAGGGGAGAGGAGCGAGAGGGGAGAGGGAGCGAGAGGGGAGAGGAGGGAGAGGGAAGAGGAGGGAGAGGGGAGAGGAGGGAGAGGAGAGAGGAGGGAGAGGAGAGAGGAGGGAGAGGGGAGAGGAGGGAGACGGGAGAGGGGAGAGAGGAGAGAGGAGGGAGAGGGGAGAGGGCAAAGGAGGGAGAGGAGAGAGAGGAGAGAGGAGGGAGAGGGGAGAGGAGGGAGAGGGGAGAGGAGGGAGATGAGTACACTGAGAGAGGAGAGAGGAGGGAGAGGGGAAAGGGGAGAGGAGGGAGAGGAGAGAGGAGTGAGAGAGAATGGAGGGAGAGAGAATGGAGAGAGAGAGAGAGAGAGAGAGAGAGAGAGAGAGAGAGAGAGAGAGAGAGAGAGAGAGAGAGAGAGAGAGAGAGAGAGAGAGAGAGAGAGAGAGAGAGAGAGAGAGAGAGAGAACGATTGCTGCAGAGTGCCTATGAGATAGTGGAATGGGGTCACCTTTGCACCTGTGAGTACAAACAGATGAGTCACAGTGTATCTCTGAGGGATTAGCCACAGATTGCTTTAGTAATGTGCTGCAGTGTACTGTACATTTGAGTGTAAAAACAGGTCATGTTGGGCCCATTGGTGGTGGTCTGGTGGACAAGGTGAGTTAGCCTACATCAAGTATTTACTTTGTGAGGCGCTAACTCTGTTCAGCATAAATCCAACTCATTTCTATTCATGACTATGGTAGCCTATAGTCCTTTAGCTCAGTGTCTACATCGATGGGATGGGGATTAATGTTCCCTTTATAGAGAGGGGGGTCAGCCAGTCTCCCAGCTCTCTGTGTAAACTACCTCCCATAAGACCACCAGGAGACTAAAGCCCAGTTAATACCTGGAGACGCTCAGTTTTACATTTACATTTACATTTAAGTCATTTCAAAAATGACAGTACTGCAGCTATTCTTCACTATAGACATGAGCAAAATAATATTTGTTTTAGAGACGCTCTTATCCAGAGCGACTTACAAATTGGTGCATACACCTTATGACAACCAGTGGAACAGCCACTTGCATCTAAATCTTGTTGGGGGTGAGAAGGATTACTTACCCTTACTTACCCTATCCTAGGTATTCCTTGAAGAGGTGGGGTTTCAGGTGTCTCCGGAAGGTGGTGATTGACTCCGCTGTCCTGGCGTCGTGAGGGAGTTTGTTCCACCATTGGGGGCCAGAGCAGTGAACAGTTTTGACTGGGCTGAGCGGGAACTGTACTTCCTCAGTGGTAGGGGGCGAGCAGGCCAGAGGTGGATGAACGCAGTGCCCTTGTTTGGGTGTAGGGCCTGATCAGAGCCTGGAGGTACTGAGGTGCCGTTCCCCTCACAGCTCCGAAAAAAAAGGCGAGCACCATGGTCTTGTAGCGGATGCTTTGAGCTTCAACTGGAAGCCAGTGGAGAGAGCGGAGGAGCGGGGTGACGTGAGAGAACTTGGGAAGGTTGAACACCAGACGGGCTGACACCCTGAGACAGTGAATGGATGATTTAACATGGTCCCCTGGACACCCTGAGACTGGATGATTTAACATGGTCCCCTGGACACCCCTGAGACGGCGTTCTGGATGAGTTGTAGGGGTTTAATGGCACAGGCAGGGAGCCCAGCCAACAGCGAGTTGCAGTAATCAAGACGGGAGATGACAAGTGCCTGGATTAGGACCTGCGCCGCTTCCTGTGTGAGGCAGGGTCGTACTCTGCGGATGTTGTAGAGCATGAACCTACAGGAACGGGACACCGCCTTGATGTTAGTTGAGAACGTCAGGGTGTTGTCCAGGATCACGCCAAGGTTCACACACAAACAACCAGGCCGTTCAAAAATGACAGTACTGCAGCTATTCTTCACTATAGACATGAGGGTTGTAGAAATACTGAAGCATGGTTGCAAAATAATATTTGTTTTAGAGAACCACACAACATAAATCCATAAAGTCCTTCCCAGTTCCACTAGGCTCTCTCTATGAACAGCATTGACGTCATATCTCTCTCTCTCTCTCACACACACACACACACACACACACACACACACACACACACACACACACACACACACACACACACACACACACACACACACACACACACACACACACACACACACACACACACACACACACACACAGGGGCCAGGGAGGGGCCTGACCTACTCTGGTGTGTAACTGCTATATGTCTGTCTGTTCACACATTCAAACATTAACCCACAACTATCAACTATGTTTACACAAACCATGCGTAATTGCCCTGTTTATAACCTGGTTATAACCTGGTTATAACCTGGTTATAACATGAAAGAGCAGAGAAGGACAGAGAAAGACCCAGCAGCGACAGAGAAAAAAAGAGACTGTAGTACGACACACAAACTGTGTGTGTTTGTGTGTTTGTGTGTGTGTTTGTGTTGCCCACTACAGAGAGCCCTTTGCCACAGCAGGAACATCAGTCTACCCACTGCAGTGACTCACAGGGCCTTAACATGCTTCTGATGCACTGTCAGAGAGAGCGTGAGAAAGAAAGAAAGAGAGAGAGAGAAAGAGAGATACATAATCTCTACAGAATAATGCAAAAGGGTATCGTCACAGCCCTACTAATGACGCAGCGGAGACAATCATTCTCATTGCGCCCTCATCCCATTATCCACTGGAGTCCCTCTCTGGCCAGGCCTCCTCCATGCCCATATGATTGGAAGGGCTACTGATAAATCAGACAAATAATCCCTTCCTATTGGCTAAAACAGGGGATCAGCGTGCATGATCAGCGCTCACTCCATTTGATCATTCCTATTGGAGTACAGGTAGTAGTTTTTCCATTTGGTGTCTGAACATTGTCCTCTGCACACCCTGAGACAGTGAATGGATGATTTAACATGGTCCCCTGGACACCTTGAGACAGTGAATGGATGATTTAACATGGTCCCCTGGACACCCTGAGACAGTGAATGGATGATTTAACATGGTCCCCTGGACACCCTGAGACAGTGAATGGATGATTTAACATGGTCCCCTGGACACCCTGAGACAGTGAATGGATGATTTAACATGGTCCTCTGCACACCCTGAGACAGTGAATTGATGATTTAACATGGTCCCCTGGACACCCTGAGACAGTGAATGGATGATTTAACATGGTCCTCTGCACACCCTGAGACAGTGAATGGATGATTTAACATGGTCCCCTGGACACCCTGAGACAGTGAATGGATGATTTAACATGGTCCTCTGCACACCCTGAGACAGTGAATGGATGACTTAACACGGTCCTCTGCACACCCTGAGACAGTGAATGGATGATTTAACACAGTCCCCTGGACACCCTGAGACAGTGAATGGATGATTTAACACGGTCCCCTGGACACATTTACATTTAAGTCATTTAACAGACGCTCTGAGACAGTGAATGGATGATTTAACACGGTCCTCTGGACACTCTGAGACAGTGAATGTATGATTTAACACGGTCCCCTGGACACCCTGAGACAGTGAATGGATGATTTAACACGGTCCCCTGGACACTCTGAGACAGTGAATGGATGATTTAACACGGTCCCCTGGACACTCTGAGACAGTGAATGTATGATTTAACACGGTCCCCTGGACACTCTGAGACAGTGAATGGATGATTTAACACAGTCCCCTGGACACTCTGAGACAGTGAATGGATGATTTAACACAGTCCCCTGGACACCCTGAGACAGTGAATGTATGATTTAACACAGTCCCCTGGACACTCTGAGACAGTGAATGGATGATTTAACACGGTCCCCTGGACACCATGAGACAGTGAATGGATGATTTAACACAGTCCCCTGGACACCCTGAGACAGTGAATGGATGATTTAACACGGTCCCCTGGACACATTTACATTTAAGTCATTTAACAGACGCTCTGAGACAGTGAATGGATGATTTAACACGGTCCTCTGGACACTCTGAGACAGTGAATGGATGATTTAACACGGTCCCCTGGACACCCTGAGACAGTGAATGGATGATTTAACACGGTCCCCTGGACACTCTGAGACAGTGAATGTATGATTTAACACGGTCCCCTGGACACTCTGAGACAGTGAATGTATGATTTAACACGGTCCCCTGGACACCCTGAGACAGTGAATGGATGATTTAACACAGTCCCCTGGACACTCTGAGACAGTGAATGGATGATTTAACACAGTCCCCTGGACACCCTGAGACAGTGAATGTATGATTTAACACGGTCCCCTGGACACTCTGAGACAGTGAATGGATGATTTAACACGGTCCCCTGGACACCATGAGACAGTGAATGGATGATTTAACACAGTCCCCTGGACACCCTGAGACAGTGAATGTATGATTTAACACGGTCCCCTGGACACTCTGAGACAGTGAATGGATGATTTAACACGGTCCCCTGGACACCATGAGACAGTGAATGGATGATTTAACACAGTCCCCTGGACACTCTGAGACAGTGAATGGATGATTTAACACGGTCCCCTGGACACTCTGAGACAGTGAACGGATGATTTAACACAGTCCCCTGGACACTCTGAGACAGTGAATGGATGATTTAACACGGTCCCCTGGACACTCTGAGACAGTGAATGGATGATTTAACACGGTCCCCTGGACACCCTGAGACAGTGAACGGATGATTTAACACAGTCCCCTGGACACTCTGAGACAGTGAATGGATGATTTAACACGGTCCCCTGGACACCCTGAGACAGTGAACGGATGATTTAACACAGTCCCCTGGACACTCTCGAGTCTGATTTCCATTCATCCTCTGAGGAAGCATGTGTGTGAGAGTTGTAAATCACAGGGGACAACGTAGGCTGCCTTGTCAGGCAGAAAAAAAGTGTGGAAAGTTCACACAATCAGATTTTCTTTCTGCAACATGCCAGTAACTTACATTAAAGGCATGTTCGCATGTCAAACATGACTGATTGTCCATAGACCTCCTTGTGAATGTGCATTATATCTTGTCTTGTAACATGTTATGGCCATCCATAGTTTTTGATCATGTCATCTACTGTAATCTCATCACACACCACTACATCTCTCGTGAGCACTGGCCTCTGTCACAAGAGACTGAGTTTACTCATAGCAGGAACAATTTTTATTTATTTTACCTTTATTTAACTAGGCAAGTCAGTTAAGAACAAATTCTCATTTTCAATGACGGCCTAGGAACAGTGGGTTAACTGCCTGTTCAGGGGCAGAACAACAGATTTGTACCTTGTCAGCTTGGGGATTTGAACTTGCAACCTTCCGGTTACTAGTCCAACGCCCTAACCACTAGGCTACCCTGCCAATGGACTGGCCTAGCACGAATCCACTAGTAAGTGAGTCAAGTCTACATGAGGGACTTGACTGGGTCCAGAGCTCTATTCACAACTCTGTGATTTCTCAACAACTTTCCATTTGGGGACCGCCTTTATGTTCTAACATGGAGAAAGGCAAGAAGAGGACTCTGGGTAATACTGGGTGAATTCAGATGTGGATGTGATGAAGATAAAGGGGAAGAGAAAAAAATACAATTCAGAGCCTGACACCAGGATCTCTCCCTCTCCCTCTCCCTCCTTGTATATAGTATATATATATATATATATATATATATATATATATAGTATATACCCCTACCGGGAAACAAGATGAGAACAAGTCAGTGAAGCAGGCATTAGTATAGACACCCACTCTGGAGTCAGGTTGCTCCCACTCAGGCGAATGCACACAGCTGTGGCTGTCAAGCCATAGAGACTGATGCTAACGCTATCATTACTGTACTGCTAGCACAGTTAGCTCATGTGCTGCACTACCAACCAGACCAGCACACCACAAAGCCCGGAACAATTAATGTGTGAAGGGGTGAATTATGGGGTGAATGTCTAACAGACATGGTTGGAAACAGAAAAGTAACAATAAGAGGTAGGTATTTCAAATTCAGGTGATACTGATAGATATTATTTTTCTCTCTCTCTCTCTCTCTCTCTCTCTCTCTCTCTCTCTCTCTCTCTGTCTCTGTCTCTCTCTCTCTCTCTCTCTCTCTCTCTCTCTCTCTAAAAATCTCTCTGGAGATGTTTCTCTCTCTGTTCTGTCTCTCTCTGGGGAAGATGTTTTCTCTCTCTCTCTCTCTCTCTCTCTCTCTCTTTCTCTCTCTCTATTTTCTCTCTTTAAATCTCTTCTCTCTCTCTCTCTCTCTCTCTCTCTCTCTCTCTCTCTCTCAGATATTCTGCCACTGTGTACTCTCTGTTTAGGGCCAGAACCATCCCACTTTGCTCTATTTTTTGGTTAATTCTTTCCAATGTGTCAAGTAATTATATTTTTGTTTTCTCAAAATTGGGTTTCTCTTTCTCTCTCTCTCCCCTCTCTCCTTACCCCCCCTCTCTCGCCTTCTCTCCCCCCTCTCTCTCCCCACTGGGCACACGCTGGTTGAATCAATGCTATTTCATTTCAATGAAATTACGTGGACTAGACGTTGAATTGAAGTCAATGACCAATGAGTCTTTTTTCTCCATATCCCTTCTCAGCTGGTTTACTAGAGGGGGAAGGAGGGATAAAAGTGAGAGTTTGACGGCTATGTTGGCGCTGTGCTCTCCTGTGCCAATGTCCCAGTGTTTGGAGATGTCATGGTTTCACCATGGTTTCACTAAATAGCTTTCAGCTGCCCAGTTGGACACAACGCTACATTCATGGTGCAGAGAGGGAAGAAGCAGGGGTAAAGGAGGGAAAACGGTGGTCTTCCTGCTGTTCTCCGAAGCTGGGCTTGGACCAGGGTAACACAGGCTTATAAGGCCAGGATTTACGGGACGGAATTATTGTGGCTTCATAAAGCATCTTCTTTCCCCATACGCTGCCACACTCCTGACATGGAACAATCTGGAACAATCTCACAACCCTGCCGTTGAAAGAAAAGAGAGAAAAGCTTGTCTTGTGCTCCTGTGACTCAACTAGACTTAATGGTTTCTGTCTCCATACACGCTCTCTATCCCCTTCAGTGGGCTACAGATTTATCCACTGAATGATTCACACGGCAAAACACTTCTTCTACTCTCACTCTCTCTGTCTTATCACTGAAATGGAAGACAATGGCATGTGCAGAACAGCCTGTCGCTGTGTGTGACCTCTCTAGGGGAAAAAGACAGGGTCCTTCCACAGGCTCCAGAATCAGTGCTGACAGACAGGGACCGGGAGAACAAGAGACAGTCTATCATCCTTTCCTAACCTTGTCAAGTCCCCCAATTGTGTCTCCCTCTCATAGCTGAAGTTTAGTTTAACCCTTGGGTGGCCAGTGAGTGTCACAGACCAGGATAGGAGTGGAAGAGGTGAATCTGCATTGATCATGTACTGTAAAGTAGAACATTTACATTTTAGTATTATCCACAGCAACTTATAGGAGCAATTAGGGTTAAGTGCCTTTCTCAAGGGCACATCAACAGAGTTTTCACCTAGTTGACCTGGGGATTCAAACCAGCAACCTTTCGGATACTAGCCCAATGCTCTTAAGCTCTAGGCTACCTGCTGCCATACTAATATGTGCTTAGAGCTGTGGTCAGTGAGTGAACAGAACAGTGTGTGTGTCTCTGTTGACTAGGCAGCCGCTGAGCAGGTTATTGAGGCAGCCATGCCAAACTCCCTTACTTACTCACAGGGTGACTACTGCACATTCACCGCGACCAATGCTGTTTACACACACACATACCGTGTCAACACACACTTGCATACCTACATGAGCAGGCGAACCCACTGAAAGTGTTCATACATGTATCACTTTCTTAGAGTTTATATGTGACCCACCGAAATAGTGTGGAACAAAGTGAATGCTAGAGTTAGCCACCGATGACTGTGAGTGTTAGTGACCGAGACTTGGTTGTTGCATTCATGAATTTTCCATCCTGAAGCCTTCACCAAGTGACAGCCTAAGTGAATGTGTTTGATTGAAAGTAAACCCTTCGTGACAATACATGAGATGTTTCAGAAGGCCTTTAGTTACGGCCAGGTGTTCCCCCAACATTGTGGTCTGAAAATCCTCATGGGCCATATCAGACCTGCAAAGTCCCAATATACTAGCTCGTAGTAATTTGAAATTCCTTGGAATCCAATCATAGGGAGGATATTCAAATATTTTCATCACCCACAATCTGAGTTTAGAATGACTGTTATGATGAATAACTTTTTAACCAAGACGACCTAAACCATCTGAATTGGAACAATAATCTCAATATCACACTCAAACCATTCTAAAAATACAACTACAACAAAGCATGTGGGAAATATGATATTGAGACCACTCACATGTGCTTTTCACTCTGAGAGAGTTAACAGAAATGAACTCAACACAGTCGAGTAACAACAACACCATGTGGTGTTGATTCCACTGTGATTCATTTCAATCCCACTGGTGTTAACCGCACTAGAATCAACATTTAGATATAACACTCACAACTAGGCTTGGGAGGTATACCGTATATACCATGTACCAGGGTATTTGGAAATAGCCACAGGATGGTTTTTCAATACCGTTTTTCAATGAATTGTAATATTTGTAGCTGCTTTTTAAGTAACTACCTGCAGTCAACTTGCGCAATATGTTACGCGATTCACCTTCATTTCACCTGTCACAGGATGTGACATTATGAGGCTTACTGTAGTTCCCCAGAACGGTTCAGACAGTACAACAGGAGAAAGCAGGAGCAGGTGAGTTCAGCTGTTTATTGATAGGGGTCACATTTTATATTGAAAGTCAACAGTGTTGTCTTGCTTCAATAGAGTGTTCAGGGATGTGCAACTCTAGTTTTCCTTCACAGAAAATACATTGATGCAACACATTCGGTAGAAAATAGATACATTTTCATCAAATGACAACAGAAGTGTAACACTATTTGGCTGTCAGCCACACAAGGAAATTAGCTTGCAATGAACAAGCTAGGTCTTTTCTCCAAAAACGATATGGGTCCATCCTATTTCTGCTGTTTATCATAGAAAGAATGTAGCCAGCTACATTTCCTAATGTTTTGCTTAATGTTAATCTAGCATTTTACCTGAGAAAAGTAGTCTGGCTCCACCAAGAAAAGTACTGGGGAAAAGTAGTCTGGCTACACCAAGAAAAGTACTGGAGAAAAGTAGTCTGGCTACACCAAGAAAAGTACTGTAGAAAAGTAGTATGGCTACACCAAGAAAAGTACTGGAGAAAAGTAGTCTGGCTACACCAAGAAAAGTACTGGAGAAAAGTAGTCTGGCTGCACCAAGAAAAGTACTGGAGAAAAGTAGTCTGGCTACACCAAGAAAAGTACTGTAGAAAAGTAGTCTGGCTACACCAAGAAAAGTACTGGAGAAAAGTAGCTCCACATCAGTCAGAGTGCTGTCTGCTGACAGAATGATGGAGAAAAGTAGCTACACATCAGTCAGAGTGCTGTCTGCTGATAGAATGATGGAGAAAAGTAGCTCCACATCAGTCAAAGCGCTGTCTGCTGATAGAATGATGGAGAAAAGTAGCTCCACATCAGTCAAAGCGCTGTCTGCTGATAGAATGATGGAGAAAAGTAGCTCCACATCAGTCAAAGCGCTGTCTGCTGATAGAATGATGGAGAAAAGTAGCTCCACATCAGTCAGAGTGCTGTCTGCTGATAGAATGATGGAGAAAAGTAGCTCCACATCAGTCAGAGTGCTGTCTGCTGATAGAATGATGGAGAAAAGTAGCTCCACATCAGTCAAAGCGCTGTCTGCTGATAGAATGATGGAGAAAAGTAGCTCCACATCAGTCAAAGCGCTGTCTGCTGATAGAATGATGGAGAAAAGTAGCTCCACATCAGTCAAAGCGCTGTCTGCTGATAGAATGATGGAGAAAAGTAGCTCCACATCAGTCAGAGTCCTGTCTGCTGATAGAATGATGGAGAAAAGTAGCTCCACATCAGTCAGAGTGCTGTCTGCTGATAGAATGATGGAGAAATCAGTCAAAGTGCTGTCTGCTCCACATCAGTCAGAGTGCTGTCTGCTGATAGAATGATGGAGAAAAGTAGCTCCACATCAGTCAAAGCGCTGTCTGCTGATAGAATGATGGAGAAAAGTAGCTCCACATCAGTCAGAGTGCTGTCTGCTGATAGAATGATGGAGAAAAGTAGCTACACATCAGTCAGAGTGCTGTCTGCTGATAGAATGATGGAGAAAAGTAGCTCCACATCAGTCAAAGCGCTGTCTGCTGATAGAATGATGGAGAAAAGTAGCTCCACATCAGTCAAAGCGCTGTCTGCTGATAGAATGATGGAGAAAAGTAGCTACACATCAGTCAGAGTGCTGTCTGCTGATAGAATGATGGAGAAAAGTAGCTCCACATCAGTCAAAGCAGTCAGAGTGCTGTCTGCTGATAGAATGATGGAGAAAAGTAGCTCCACATCAGTCAGAGTGCTGTCTGCTGATAGAATGATGGAGAAAAAAGTAGCTACACATCAGTCAAAGCGCTGTCTGCTGATAGAATGATGGAGAAAAGTAGCTCCACATCAGTCAGAGTGCTGTCTGGTGATAGAATGATGGAGAAAAGTAGCTCCACATCAGTCAAAGCGCTGTCTGCTGATAGAATGATGGAGAAAAGTAGCTCCACATCAGTCAGAGTGCTGTCTGCTGATAGAATGATGGAGAAAAGTAGCTCCACATCAGTCAGAGTGCTGTCTGCTGATAGAATGATGGAGAAAAGTAGCTCCACATCAGTCAGAGTGCTGTCTGCTGATAGAATGATGGAGAAAAGTAGCTCCACATCAGTCAGAGCGCTGTCTGCTGATAGAATGATGGAGAAAAGTAGCTACACATCAGTCAGAGTGCTGTCTGCTGATAGAATGATGGAGAAAAGTAGCTCCACATCAGTCAGAGTGCTGTCTGCTGATAGAATGATGGAGAAAAGTAGCTCCACATTACTCAAAGCGCTGTCTGCTGATAGAATGATGGAGAAAAGTAGCTCCACATCAGTCAAAGCGCTGTCTGCTGATAGAATGATGGAGAAAAGTAGCTCCACATTACTCAAAGCGCTGTCTGCTGATAGAATGATGGAGAAAAGTAGCTCCACATCAGTCAGAGTGCTGTCTGCTGATAGAATGATGGAGAAAAGTAGCTCCACATCAGTCAGAGTGCTGTCTGCTGATAGAATGATGGAGAAAAGTAGCTCCACATCAGTCAGATTGCTGTCTGCTGATAGAATGATGGAGAAAAGTAGCTCCACATCAGTCAAAGCGCTGTCTGCTGATAGAATGATGGAGAAAAGTAGCTCCACATCAGTCAGAGTGCTGTCTGCTGATAGAATGATGGAGAAAAGTAGCTCCACATCAGTCAAAGCGCTGTCTGCTGATAGAATGATGGAGAAAAGTAGCTCCACATCAGTCAAAGCGCTGTCTGCTGATAGAATGATGGAGAAAAGTAGCTCCACATCAGTCAAAGCTCTGTCTGCTGATAGAATGCCCGTTTGTGAATTCTCATCTAGTGGAGAAGTGCAACTGAAGCACAAAATGAGTCTGATGCCGAGTAGAAATTACAATAACAAGCACAACAAGTAAGTTTAACTTACTAGTTATCTAATAAGTGGCTGAATTAATACGGTGATGGGGCATCATATTGTGATAGCTTTCTGCCGTGTTAGAGAAATCAAAGCCCTTTGGATGAGTTATCTGTACAGCTGCCACTGCAGCTTGATTTTCTTGCATTTTTTTCCCTCTCCATTCTTGGCCTCTCTGCTTCTCCCCCATCTTCTCTGAGCAGAGCAGGCAGGCCCGTTGCCTTAGCGACTCCACACAGACACAGCGTGTACACATGCTGTTCCAGAGCCAAACCTGTTATTCCATCAGACAAGCATGCTACAAAACTTTGCTCATTTGCACAAGGTCTCTCATTCACATTCACTAGTAAATGTCCAAACTGACCAACAATGACATTTGGTAGTGCCTACCTATATATGTATAACTTTATGAGCTTGATTGATATTTTTTTTCTTTGCGCTCATTAGCATATTTAGCTAGCAGCCTCCAAGGAAATTTGCTATTACTAATTTAGTTTTTGTTTTAATAGACGCCCAATGGGCTTTTTTTGCAGGTCTTTTGCCGCCCCCTTCGGTACTAAACTGGTAATTCCTTAAATCCTGGGATGAGAAAAGGACGGTATGATGATATGAAAATACCGCCCGACCCTACCCACAACACTTTTTACCTCACCACCACCAACATTTGCTGTGTACTATAATGTTGTTGTTGTTTTTATCAAATCAGCCGTTTGTTTCTGATAGTATCAGCAGATCCTGTTTCTGTTATCAACTCCAATCTTCACTCAGAGTAAATGTAAATGTCATTGTAGCATCTTTACAGTGGTCACACAATATTTAAACATTGAGGTTTAAGGTTATTGGGTTTCGTGCTGCGAGCAAGAGACACCTCCTGTCCTTTGGGCACTCTGCAATCTATGATAATTCTCTCCGATATTGAGGTAACCTTTCAGCCTGCTTCTCCACAACATGGCAGTGCTTTCACCAGGGCACACAATGCCTTCTCCATCTCACACTCTCTTCCTCTAGTAATCCACTCTTCTACTCTACTCTTCTCGCTCTCTCTCTCTCTCTATCGTTCACACTACTCTTATTTTCCATCAGCCAAATCCCCTCTTCATCTCCCAGTCTGCCACTCTTGGATCTCCTCTCTGTCTTCTTTCCATTTACTGTGTGTTTAAACGCTGAGCTCAAATTGACATGGAGTGCAAAAAATTGAACCCAACAAACAAACAGATGATTAAACTAAAGTGTTGAACTGAACAGTTGGAGAGACAGAATTGTGTATTTTAGGATGCTGATTCTAGGGGGGGTTTTATAAAAGACTGAGAGAGCACCTCTTTCTGCAGAGCCACAGATTAGAACACGGTTAATAAGACTATATCCAACTGCAATACTGCAATAGTGAATTACCAGTCTCCTCTGCTATAGCCACTCTAACTACTGTGCTGGTCTGTACACTATAAACTACAGTAATACTCAGTACTGCAGTGATGTATTCAAGGTCCTACAGTAACACGGCCATATAAGGGCAAAGTATTTAAGGCGGAACCTTGTGATCCCACTCAGGGCTTGACGAATGTATACAGCTGTCGACATGGCAACAGCAGCTAGACAGCAAGGCACAGGACATACAATGGACGTCCAGCATGATAAACAGATATGCAGGCAGGCACAGGGCCGGTCCTGGCCATTCTGCCGCCCTACGCAAGACAAAACAAATGGTCATCCTTAATACAATAGTCCCAGTACGCAAAATAAGGTTGAAAAGATGTTGAAATTAGATTCAATTTAGGTTCTGAATGAAAGGTGAAAAGACGTCATTTATAGACATCTATGTTTGGGCCAAATCAAGGCTGGACCAGATCAAACAAAACAAATTCAGATTTGGTCCGGACCGTGGCACGTGGACCTCAAGGCCGGTCCAGACTGCAACAATTTTTTTTTCAATGTGTTATAGGAGGTGCGTCTTGATCAATCAGCCGACATAGGCAGTCGTCTAATCCTGCCTAATGAGCGTGCCGGGGCAGGCACATACACACACATACTGTACACACACATTCTGTACACACACATTCGTTACACATATATACTTTACAAGCACATACTGTACACGCACACATGAAGAACCCATAGAGGCTATTCCCCCGGTCCAGAAATACAATGTCATAAATGGACAGGATTTAGTGAATGGACAAGCATGGACAAGCACAATTATAACAGCTCTGGACAGAACTGGATGAGTTATCTCTCTTCATCCCTCTCTCTCCCTCTCTCTCCCACACATACACATACACACATACACATTCCATTTCACGTTGTTGAGGCAATTCCCAGATGGTAACCTGACACTCTCTGAAGGCATACTCTCCATTCAATACTCTCAAAGACACTGAGTGTCCTTGCTGAGAAAATAAATTATTATCAGTTGTTGAATCAGTGAAGAATAATGAGTGTAATATAAATCTCTCATATTGTGTCTGTACGTGCCTGCATGTGTGTGTTCGTATGTGTGTATGTATGTGTGTATGGGTACGCCGTGTCTCATACCGTCCTTCTAGACTTAGCGTAGGAGCTAGGCAGGCAGAAGACTGAGGTGAAGGATCCGGTGAAGAGGAGAATGTAATGTGGGAATGTGTGTGTTCCTATTCCTGTCGCTATCGGAGCCACCATGCCCTGCCAGGGACAGAGACCCATCCGGAAGCCTGGGAAACCTGACCTCAGGTCCACTGTGAGGACCCGCTGATGACAGAGCCATCACTACCAGAAGGGAACGGGGGGATAAAGGTGTAAGAAGGGGTAAGAGAGTACAGGATGTCAACACCCAGATCATATGACAAAAGAAAGGTGCACCGGACATTCACACAAGGACACCAGCAGAGGTACAGGTGAGCATGAAGTCTTACTAGAGCTACAAAACCATACATTGAAACACAATAGCCTACATACAGTATCTCATCAAGGGATGGTTAAACTGGGCTGAAGTAAATGAGAGTAAATATTGTGAAGAAACAAATACATCCCACTAGTGGGAGCTACTCTATCCACACACTTAATCCAGGGGAACCCATTCAGCCCAAACAATCAGTACAGTTATGACAGTAACCAAACCCCCACAGGACTGAAACTAGAGTTCAGTCTTTGGACCTGTCTCTTCAAGTCCCGGAGAAGGTGACAAGCCTCTTACCTGCACGACACCTCCCAGCCACCGTGAATAGCTGAAGTTAGCATGTCAGCCCGTGTTACAGGGTTATAGCAAACCTGCAGGCAGAGAGCCACATAGTAATATTCCAGGATGAGAGAGAGCGTTCTGCCACACACTAACTTTAAAAGGCACCGCCAACCACAGGGACTAATTCAGACCAAAAGAGTAAGCAATTACCTAGAGAAAAGTGGGGACGTATGTATGTGTGTGTGTGTGTGTGTGTGTGTGTGTGTGTGTGTGTGTGTGTGTGTGTGTGTGTGTGTGTGTGTGTGTGTGTGTGTGTGTGTGTGTGTGTGTGTGTGTGTGTGTGTGTGTGTGTGTGTGTGTGTGTGTGTGTGTGTGTGTGTGTGTGTGTTTGTGTGTGTGTGAGAGAGAGAGACAGAGAGAGAGAGAGAGAGAGAGAGAGAGGTAATTTCCACAAACTGCAAACGATCTGAGAGACAGGTGAGAAGGGCCTTCCTTCTATGCAATCAAAAAGGATCAAAAAACTCTACATACCAATAAGGATCTGGCAAAAAAATACTTCAATCAGTTATAGAACCCATTGCCTTTTATGGTTGTGAGGTCATGGGTCCACTGACCAAACAATAATTCACAAAATGGGATAAACTTTTTGCAGAGGATATCACGTGACAGTATTAATTAAACGCTTGTTTCCAAAGTGGTCCTCGATGGTAAAAACAATGTACATGTAAAATGTAAAACACCAAATAATGCATGCAGAGCAGAATTAGGCTGATAACGGCTAATTATCAAAATACAGAAAAGAGACGTTCAATTATAAACCCACCTAAAAGGAAGAAATTCTCAAACCTTCCATAACAAAGCCATCAACGACAGAGAAATGAACCTGGAGAAGAGTCCCCTAAGCAAGCTGGTCCTGGGGCTCTGTTCACAAACACAAAGACAGCCCACAGAGCCCCAGGACAGCAACACAATTAGACCCAACCAAATCATGAGAAAACAAAAAATAATTAAAATAATTAACAAATAAATTGAGCAAACTAGAGTGCTATTTGGCCCTAAACAGAGAGTACACAGTGGCAGAATACCTGTCCACTGTGGAAGAATACCTGTCCACTGTGGAAGAATAACTGTCCAATGTGGAAGAACACCTGTCCACTGTGGAAGAATAACTGTCCAATGTGGAAGAATAACTGTCCACTGTGGAAGAATACCTGTCCACTGTGGAAGATCACCTGTCCACTGTGGAAGATCACCTGTCCACTGTGGAAGAATACCTGTCCACTGTGGAAGAATAACTGTCCAATGTGGAAGAATAACTGTCCAATGTGGAAGAATAACTGTCCACTGTGGAAGAACACCTGTCCACTGTGGAAGAATAACTGTCCAATGTGGAAGAATAACTGTCCAATGTGGAAGAACACCTGTCCACTGTGGAAGAATAACTGTCCAATGTGGAAGAATAACTGTCCACTGTGGAAGATCACCTGTCTACTGTGGAAGAATACCTGTCCACTGTGGAAGAATAACTGTCCAATGTGGAAGAATAACTGTCCAATGTGGAAGAATAACTGTCCAATGTGGAAGATTAACTGTCCAATGTGGAAGAATAACTGTCCACTGTGGAAGAACACCTGTCCACTGTGGAAGAATAACTGTCCAATGTGGAAGAATAACTGTCCAATGTGGAAGAATAACTGTCCAATGTGGAAGAATAACTGTCCAATGCGGAAGAATACCTGTCCACTGTGGAAGAACACCTGTCCACTGTGGAAGAATAACTGTCCAATGTGGAAGAATAACTGTCCACTGTGGAAGAATACCTGTCCACTGTGGAAGAACACCTGTCCACTGTGGAAGAATAACTGTCCAATGTGGAAGAATAACTGTCCAATGTGGAAGAACACCTGTCCACTGTGGAAGAATAACTGTCCAATGTGGAAGAATAACTGTCCAATGTGGAAGATTAACTGTCCAATGTGGAAGAATAACTGTCCACTGTGGAAGATCACCTGTCCACTGTGAAAGAATAACTGTCCAATGTGGAAGAATAACTGTCCAATGTGGAAGAATAACTGTCCAATGTGGAAGAATAACTGTCCAATGTGGAAGATTAACTGTCCAATGTGGAAGTATAACTGTCCACTGTGGAAGAACACCTGTCCACTGTGGAAGAATAACTGTCCAATGTGGAAGAATAACTGTCCACTGTGGAAGAATACCTGTCCAATGTGGAAGAATAACTGTCCAATGTGGAAGAATAACTGTCCAATGTGGAAGAATAACTGTCCACTGTGGAAGAATAACTGTCCAATGTGGAAGAATAACTGTCCACTGTGGAAGAATACCTGTCCAATGTGGAAGAATAACTGTCCAATGTGGAAGAATAACTGTCCAATGTGGAAGAATAACTGTCCAATGTGGAAGAATACCTGTCCACTGTGGAAGAACACCTGTCCACTGTGGAAGAACACCTGTCCACTGTGGAAGAATAACTGTCCAATGTGGAAGAATAACTGTCCACTGTGGAAGAATACCTGTCCACTGTGGAAGAACACCTGTCCACTGTGGAAGAATAACTGTCCAATGTGGAAGAACAACTGTCCACTGTGGAAGATCACCTGTCCACTGTGGAAGAATACCTGTCCACTGTGGAAGAATAACTGTCCAATGTGGAAGAATAACTGTCCAATGTGGAAGAATAACTGTCCAAATGTGGAAGATTAACTGTCCAATGTGGAAGAATAACTGTCCACTGTGGAAGAACACCTGTCCACTGTGAAAGAATAACTGTCCAATGTGGAAGAATAACTGTCCAATGTGGAAGAACAACTGTCCAATGTGGAAGAATAACTGTCCAATGTGGAAGAATACCTGTCCACTGTGGAAGAACACCTGTCCACTGTGGAAGAATAACTGTCCAATGTGGAAGAATACCTGTCCACTGTGGAAGAATAACTGTCCAATGTGGAAGAATAACTGTCCAATGTGGAAGAATAACTGTCCACTGTGGAAGAATAACTGTCCACTGTGGAAGAATAACTGTCCAATGTGGAAGAATAACTGTCCAATGTGGAAGTATAACTGTCCAATGTGGAAGAATAACTGTCCAATGTGGAAGAATAACTGTCCAATGTGGAAAAATACATGTCCACTGTGGAAGAACACCTGTCCACTGTGGAAGAATAACTGTCCAATGTGGAAGAATAACTGTCCACTGTGGAAGAATACCTGTCCACTGTGGAAGAATACCTGTCCACTGTGGAAGAATACCTGTCCACTGTGGAAGAATAACTGTCCACTGTGGAAGAATACCTGTCCACTGTGGAAGAACACCTGTCCACTGTGGAAGAATAACTGTCCAATGTGGAAGAATAACTGTCCACTGTGGAAGAATACCTGTCCACTGTGGAAGATCACATGTCCACTGTGGAAGAATACCTGTCCACTGTGGAAGAATAACTGTCCAATGTGGAAGAATAACTGTCCACTGTGGAAGAATAACTGTCCAATGTGGAAGAATAACTGTCCAATGTGGAAGAATAACTGTCCACTGTGGAAGAATAACTGTCCAATGTGGAAGAATAACTGTCCAATGTGGAAGAATAACTGTCCAATGTGGAAAAATACCTGTCCACTGTGGAAGAACACCTGTCCACTGTGGAAGAATAACTGTCCAATGTGGAAGAATAACTGTCCACTGTGGAAGAATACCTGTCCACTGTGGAAGAATAACTGTCCACTGTGGAAGAACACCTGTCCACTGTGGAAGAATAACTGTCCAATGTGGAAGAATAACTGTCCAATGTGGAAGAATAACTGTCCAATGTGTAAGAATAACTGTCCACTGTGGAAGTATACCTGTCCACTGTGGAAGATCACCTGTCCACTGTGGAAGAATACTTGTTCACTGTGGAAGAATAACTGTCCAATGTGGAAGAATAACTGTCCACTGTGGAAGAATACCTGTCCACTGTGGAAGATCACATGTCCACTGTGGAAGAATACCTGTCCACTGTGGAAGAATAACTGTCCAATGTGGAAGAATAACTGTCCACTGTGGAAGAACACCTGTCCACTGTGGAAGAATAACTGTCCAATGTGGAAGAATAACTGTCCAATGTGGAAGAACACCTGTCCACTGTGGAAGAATAACTGTCCAATGTGGAAGAATAACTGTCCACTGTGGAAGATCACCTGTCCACTGTGGAAGAATACCTGTCCACTGTGGAAGAATAACTGTCCAATGTGGAAGAATAACTGTCCAATGTGGAAGAATAACTGTCCACTGTGGAAGAATACCTGTCCACTGTGGAAGATCACATGTCCACTGTGGAAGAATACCTGTCCACTGTGGAAGAATAACTGTCCAATGTGGAAGAATAACTGTCCAATGTGGAAGAATAACTGTCCACTGTGGAAGAATAACTGTCCACTGTGGAAGAATAACTGTCCAATGTGGAAGAATAACTGTCCAATGTGGAAGTATAACTGTCCAATGTGGAAGAATAACTGTCCAATGTGGAAGAATAACTGTCCAATGTGGAAAAATAACTGTCCACTGTGGAAGAATAACTGTCCAATGTGGAAGAACACCTGTCCACTGTGGAAGAATAACTGTCCAATGTGGAAGAATACCTGTCCACTGTGGAAGAATAACTGTCCAATGTGGAAGAATAACTGTCCAATGTGGAAGAATAACTGTCCACTGTGGAAGAATAACTGTCCACTGTGAAAGAATAACTGTCCAATGTGGAAGAATAACTGTCCAATGTGGAAGTATAACTGTCCAATGTGGAAGAATAACTGTCCAATGTGGAAGAATAACTGTCCAATGTGGAAAAATACCTGTCCACTGTGGAAGAACACCTGTCCACTGTGGAAGAATAACTGTCCAATGTGGAAGAATAACTGTCCACTGTGGAAGAATACCTGTCCACTGTGGAAGAATACCTGTCCACTGTGGAAGAACACCTGTCCACTGTGGAAGAATACCTGTCCACTGTGGAAGAATAACTGTCCACTGTGGAAGAATACCTGTCCACTGTGGAAGAACACCTGTCCACTGTGGAAGAATAACTGTCCAATGTGGAAGAATAACTGTCCACTGTGGAAGAATACCTGTCCACTGTGGAAGATCACATGTCCACTGTGGAAGAATACCTGTCCACTGTGGAAGAATAACTGTCCAATGTGGAAGAATAACTGTCCACTGTGGAAGAATAACTGTCCAATGTGGAAGAATAACTGTCCAATGTGGAAGTATAACTGTCCAATGTGGAAGAATAACTGTCCAATGTGGAAGAATAACTGTCCAATGTGGAAAAATACCTGTCCACTGTGGAAGAACACCTGTCCACTGTGGAAGAATAACTGTCCAATGTGGAAGAATAACTGTCCACTGTGGAAGAATACCTGTCCACTGTGGAAGAATAACTGTCCACTGTGGAAGAACACCTGTCCACTGTGGAAGAATAACTGTCCAATGTGGAAGAATAACTGTCCAATGTGGAAGAATAACTGTCCAATGTGTAAGAATAACTGTCCACTGTGGAAGTATACCTGTCCACTGTGGAAGATCACCTGTCCACTGTGGAAGAATACTTGTTCACTGTGGAAGAATAACTGTCCAATGTGGAAGAATAACTGTCCACTGTGGAAGAATAACTGTCCAATGTGGAAGAATAACTGTCCAATGTGGAAGAATAACTGTCCAATGTGGAAAATTAACTGTCCAATGTGGAAGAATAACTGTCCACTGTGGAAGAATAACTGTCCAATGTGGAAGAATAACTGTCCAATGTGGAAGAATAACTGTCCAAAGTGGAAGAATACCTGTCCACTGTGGAAGAACACCTGTCCACTGTGGAAGAATAACTGTCCAATGTGGAAGAATAACTGTCCACTGTGGAAGAATACCTGTCCACTGTGGAAGAATACCTGTCCACTGTGGAAGAATACCTGTCCAATGTGGAAGAATAACTGTCCACTGTGGAAGAATACCTGTCCACTGTGGAATAATACCTGTCCACTGTGGAAGAACACCTGTCCACTGTGGAAGAATACCTGTCCACTGTGGAATAATACCTGTCCACTGTGGAAGAATACCTGTCCAATGTGGAATAATAACTGTCCACTGTGACTGACCCAAAATTAAGGAAAACTTTGACTATGTACGACTCAGTGAGCATAGCCTTGCTATTGAGAAAGGCCGCCGTAGACATGGCTCTCAAGAGAAGACAGACTATGTGCACACTCCCAACAACATGAGGTAGAGAATTGCCTGCAAAATGTATGACCACATTAGAGACACATATTTCCCTCAGATTACACAGACCCATAAAAAGTTTGAAAACAAATCCAGTTTGATAAACTTCCATACTGTATCTATTGGGTGATATACCACAGTGTGCCATCACAGCAGAAAGATTTGTGACCTGTTGCCACGAGAAAAGGGCAACCAGTGAAGAACACACACCATTGTAAATACAACCCATTTATGTTGATTTATTTTCCCAATTTTACTTCAACTATTTTCACATCGTTACAACACTGTATATAGACATAATGTGACATTTGAAATGTCTCTATTCCTATGGAACTTTTTGTGAGTGTAATGTTTACTGTTTATTTTTATTGTTTATTTCACTTTTGTTTATTATCTATTTCACTTGCTTTGGCAATGTAAACATATGTTTACCATGTTAATAAAGCCCCTTGAATTGAATTGAAAGGAAAGAAGGAAGGAAGTGTAGTGGCAGAATTAGCATTTGAAGATCTCCCTGAGATACACACAGGATAGTTTGGAGTCACGTGGAGGTCAAACAGTCACCATCAAGATGGGAGGAGACAGCAGAGACAACTATTGTCAGGATTGTCTCATTCCCTGGGATCAGCCACCTATTCACTATTCAGTACACTATATGTGAGTGAGACAAAGAGGAGTACAGAAGCTGGAGAGAAGAAAAAGAGGTCAAATCATTTTTATTTATTTATATATATATATATTTTATATATATATATATATATATATATATAAAGAGAGATTTTTATTTATTTATATATATATATTTTTTTTTATATACATATATATATATATATATATAAAGAGAGATTTTTATTTATTTATATATATATATATATATATATATATCTTTATATATATAAAGAGAGAGAGAGAGAAAAGAGAGGTAAAAAACAAAGATCAGGATGTCAAACAAAGTGATATAGAGAGATGGAGAGGTAATGGTCAAGTCGACCTTGTTCAATGACAGACGTGGGCCACACAGGATAGAGTGATCCAAAGGCCTGAGACGGGGAGACCTCTCTTCTCTCTATTTATCAATCTCTGTCCCTTTCTGTGTCTGGGTGTCTCTTTCTCAAACATTATCTCTCTGTGTGCCAATCACTATGAGTGCATACATTAAAAGTGACAGAGGGAATTTAAACCTCAAGTGGAACTGTGACATTCACTTGACATTACAGTCTGCTTTGCACTCCAAGTGTTCTCCGTTCTTGCAGCTGCTAGTTCAATGTGATGTTATGTAAAGCTAGAATGGCTGTACAAATAAAAGAGCCCTGGCGCAGTACTTGGATAAACGATTAAATCATGAGCAACACGCTATTAAAGAAAGTGATAACTAATTGGGAAAGGAGCAGATCAGTGGAGGGGAACAAGTCATGACTCAACAGCTGGCCTGGCCAGGAAAGAGAGAGAGAGAGAATATGCCAGGAGACAGAGAGGATGGAAGGGACTGTGAGTGGCACCTTGACTGTAAAGCCTACAAACAGATGGATGTTGTTCAAGAAAAGGCTTTTACAATCAAAGCCACCAGCAAATTATATTCCTTCACTTTGGCAGTGAATCGTTTCGAGAAAAACACTTTGAAACATGGGTAAGAGTCAACCATCTCAGAATTCAAAAATACCTGTAGCTATCTCCATGGAGACCAGCCAGTGAATAGGATTCCTGTGATGTCCGTAGGTAGAAAACTTCACAGGGCGTGCTTCCTCAGAAGGGAGAGAAAGAAAAGTAGTCTCGTTGATGCTTTCCCTCTCTGACCAAGCCTTCTCTTTGTCCTCTCCTGGTGTAACTATTAGGGCTGAGAACTGCCAGGGACCTGAAGACACGTTATTATCATGATTCTATATGTATTTTGCTTTGATACTGTGATTTTATTGTGATTTGATGTTCCAAACAGACTGCTCACTATGCAGTGTCTGCTGCAGAGAGACAAGCGAGAGCATGAGGAAACCAGTTTTGATCAGTCAGTGATTTAAAAAGAAGATGGAGAAGAAGCTAAAGGATGAAATATACCAGAGTTTTGACACAGGTACAGCCAACTAGCGCTAGCTAATGCTACCTACAGCAGCAACACATTTTTTAAACTTGATGTTTTTGCTGCTGTAATATTGTCAAAAACAATACTATGATATGTAGCTGTATCAATCATCACTAACTATAGTTTTTGAGAATTCTTTATAGAATGCAGGGCTGCAACAGCGATCAAATCGATCCTGTTCTTTTCATGGGAAAATCGACTATGGAGTGAGGGTTAGGACTGAAGTACCAGTGATATCAGTGAGAGATCTTAGAGTGAGGTTTTGAATGATTCCACTGTGCAAAAACTGCTTGAATCAACTTGCTTCCATGTCATTTCAACAACAACAAAATGTTATGTGATGATGTTAAATCAAAGTGGAAAATTGATTGGATTTTTTAAAAAGTCATCCAACTTTGAACCTAAATCCAATGACATGGTAAGACGTTTGGTTGATTTCACATTGAATTCAATTTAGTTGACAACTCAAGCAAGTGTAAATCAAAAATAGACATTGAACTGACATCTGTGCCCATTGGGATACTTATGAGGGAAGTTTCACTGCAAGGTTTCCGAGTGCAGACTGCAATATGTGACATTTCCGTGGCATACCTCAGCATTTGAATTGCGGATGACTTCAGCATGTCACCAAAGCCCCATATACCACCCACCACCGCGACCTGTATACTCTCGTCGGGTGGCCCTCACTACTTATTCGTCGCCAGACCCACTGGCTCCAGGTCATCTATAAGTCTCTGCTAGGTAAAGCTCTGCCTTATCTCAGCTCACTGGTCACCATAACAACACCCACCCGTATGTAGCATGCGCTCCAGCAGGTATATCTCACGGGTCATCCCCGAAGCCAACTCCTACTTTGGCCGCCTGTTGTCTGCTGCCAATGACTGGAACGAATTGCAAAAATCTCTGAAGTTGGAGACTTATATCTCCCTCACTAACTTTAAGCATCAGCTATCTGAGAAGCTTACTGATCACTGCAGCTGTACACAGTCCATCTGTAAATAGCCCATCCAACTACGTCATCCACTTATTGTTTTTATTTACTTTTCTGCTCTTTTGCACACCAGTATTTCTACTTGCACATCATCATCTGCACATCTATCACTCCAGTGTTAATTTGATAAATTGTAATTACTTCGCTATTATGGCCTATTTATTGCCTTACCTCCTCACGCCATTTGTACACAATGTATATAGACTTTCCTTTTTTCTATTGTGTTATTGACTGTACGTTTGTTTATTCCATGTGTAACTCTGTGTTGTTGTTTGTGTCGCACTGCTTTGCTTTATCTTGGCCAAGTCGCAGTTGTAAATGAGAATTTGTTCTCAACTAGCCTACCTGGTTAAATAAAGGTGAAACATTTTATTTTATTTTTTAAGTGTCAGACAGTCTTGACCGTTTCCTGGCCCCAGTTTAATCCAATTTCGGGACTGAGAGCATATTCAATGTAGATTATAGCCCTGGCTATGTGAGTGTTTTCCCCCAGGGACACTTCAACAGTCTGTAAAGACTCAACAGGCCCTAACGGGGACTCAGTCCAGTGACTCAGTCAGTAAAGGACACTGTGTTTTTATGAATATGTATGGTAATATGACTATGAATGACTGTCCATATGAAATCTACATTAGGATTTATAAAGTGAGGGTTCACTCTGTGTGCAATTATAGTGTTTAACATCATTTTTGAATGACTACCTCATCTCTCTACCCCACACATACAATTATCTGTAAGGTCCCTCAGTCGAGCAGGGAATTTCAAACACTGATTCAACTGCAAAGACAAGGGAGATTTTCCAATGTCTTGCAAAGAAGAGCACCTATTGGTAGATGGGTAAAGAAAAAAAAACAGACATTGAATATCCCTTCGAGCATGTTGAAGATATTAATTGCACTTCTGATGGTGTATCAATACACCACGTCACTACAAAGATACAGACATCCTTCCTAACTCAGTTGCAGGAAAGGAAGGAACCGCTCAGAGATTTAACCATTTGGCCAATGGTGACTTCAAAACAATTACGGAGTTTAATGGTGGCTGTATCATGTTATGGGTATGCTTGTAATCATTACGGTCTGGGGAGTTTTTCAGGATAAAAAAATGAACGAAATGGAGCTAAGCACAGGCAAAATCCTAGAGGAAAACCTGGTTCAGTCTGCCAGACACTGGGAGATGAATTCACCTTTCAGCATTTGCTTACAAAGAAGACAGTGAATGTTCCTTTGTGGCCGAGTTTTGACTTAAATCTGCTTGAAAATCAAAGGCAAGACTTATGATTCATAAATTCCCAAAACCCTATCGAGCTTCAGGAAAAAATGACTGTTAAATGAGAAGTGTGCTGGAGGCTTTCGCTTGTGAGCGTGATGTCATAGCCTCTCCTGGGTGATCTAGAGTAGAGGAAGAGTTCTCATTGAGCTGTAGGCTAGCTAGCTCTTCTAGACAGACAGGCAGACAGACTGGAGACAGCCCAAGGCAGGACCTATAGAGACTCGATGTAGATAAGCAGATGCAAGGATATAAGTATACATATGCTGTCCGAGACAGACTAGTCTCTTATAGGGGACTGTGTTCTCTCAGAGGTGCTCTGTATTTTACTGCACTGTACATGACTGCATGCCAACCAGCAGACACCAGCTTCCTAAGGGCTCAACTACCCTTCACATCTTCCTAAGGGCTCGACTACCCTTCACATCTTCCTAAGGGCTCGACTACCCTTCACATCTTCCTAAGGGCTCGACTACCCTTCACATCTTCCTAAGGGCTCGACTACCCTTCTCATCTTCCTAAGGGCTCGACTACCCTTCACATCTTCCTAAGGGCTCGACTACCCTTCACATCTTCCTAAGGGCTCGACTACCCTTCACATCTTCCTAAGGGCTCGACTACCCTTCACATCTTTCCAAGGGCTCGACTACCCTTCACATATTCTTAAGGGCTCGACTACCCTTCACATCTTCCTAAGGGCTCGACTACCCTTCACATCTTCCTAAGGGCTCGACTACCCTTCACATCTTCCTAAGGGCTCGACTACCCTTCACATCTTCCTAAGGGCTCGACTACCCTTCACATCTTCCTAAGTGTACCTACACAGAGGAAGCTTTAGGGTTCAGCATATGATCAGTCAGGTTGGCCACCATGTATTTAGGTGGGCTACAGTGCATGTGAGCTAACCATGGTCACGGGAGACAATATGTGGCAATATCGGTTATGTTGGTACATTAATTAGCTGATGAGGTAATACACCTCTCTTTGGCTTTTTAATCATTCATGTGAAACAATATTGTGTCTGTGGAGTGGAATACAACTACATACTGCTCTTCTTACTAAGCGGACTAAACAAAGACCCATATATTTTAGACCCACAGCCATGACTCCTACAGGACTAAAGCAAATAGCAGATTAAATGCAGACAACAAATGAACAAATCTTAGATATTATCCTTCACTGCTAGCATATGACAAGAACCCTGGTGCGGTGAGAAACACTGGACAAAGCTGCAAGACGGTACGGCATAAAAATGACAACCTCTACTTAGGGCGACTACATCATTGCCATGGTAACATTACACAAAGCCCCAAACAAACCTAAACCAAAAGAGTCTTAAAAAAAATGCTGGCTGGATAAATCGGTGGAAAACCACTTAAATGCCTCTCTCCCATCAGTACTTAACCGCCCCCCTCCTTAAAGCATTGGGAATAGTGGAACAAAGAGCTTCAAGCGTGCGTCTTTCCACAATGCCAAGTTAACTTCAGAGACCTGTTCAGCTGCACTATTAGATAATGCTAAACGCCTATTACACTGATGTGGACTTCCTGTTTCCCTCGGGGAGCCAAACAGAGGCACGCCAGTGGTCCCTACAAACGTGTCGTGTACAGGGGGTAGTTTGACCCCTTCCAATTCCCTATATGCCACTATACAAAGGTCACAAATGCCAAATAGGTTGACCACAATGCATCAAGCATAAACTCGAGCATACTAACTGATTACGTATGAGGAAATTCATTACACAGGCTTGTAGTTAACTTATTAAGTTGGACCCAGTTAATAGTCTCCTATCGATCTCTCCAGTCAACGTCCATTTATTTGGGGGCCTAAGGGGTGAAACATACCCCATTCCTACTTCTGTGATTTGTACCATTACTGTTGACTGACTGTTACAGCGAAACTGTATTCCAGCACTAGGCCTAATCTTTTATAGGCTTACAACATGATTTACAAATCCAATATCCTTATTCCCGGAAGGCTATGGGCCTGACTGAGCGGACAATATAGATAAACAGTATGGCTGCCTAGCTTGCAAAATATACAGCACACACACAAATGTGTCTTTGTCCCTCCACTGAGGTTTACATATGCTGTGACCACTTCCTTGAAAGGACTGACCAAACCTTCCAAGTTTTGATTTCTGGAAGGATGTGATGTCATCACCCTGTCACAGTGACAGCTCCGAGCTGTGACATCACTCTCACCTCACTGCCGATGTCATCTGACACCTGCCAATCAAACCATGGTGTGCTGAGGACATCTCTCTCTCTCCTGTGAGCCACTGTTTTTACCTGTGGTTGCCAGCAGTCCTGGCTGATGCAATAACCCAGGAGGAAGACTACGTGACCCAGTTTGACTCTTACAGCATGTGACACGCTTAACACATGAATGTAAGTAGACTGTTTGTCTAATGCCATATAGGCTACAGTGCATGACAAATAACGTTGATGCCAAGTTTTTAAAAATTATGATGGAATTATTATTGGGGGTTAATGTCAGTCCTACACATGAAAGCTAAAATGTAAAGGAGAATACTACGTACAACAACACACAACTAGCCTTAAAGTTACAATAATATGCACAACAATACACAACTATCCTTAAAGGTACAATACTACATACAACAATACACAACTATCCTTAAAGGTACAATACTACATACAACAATACACAACTATCCTTAAAGGTACAATACTACATACAACAATACACAACTATCCTTAAAGGTACAATACTACATACAACAATATACAACTATCCTTAAATGTACAATACTACATACAACAATATACAACTATCCTTAAAGGTACAATACTACATACAACAATATACAACTATCCTTAAAGGTACAATACTACATACAACAATACACAACTAGCCTTAAAGGTACAATACTACATACAACAATATACAACTATCCTTAAAGTTACAATAATATGTACAACAATACACAACTATCCTTAAAGGTACAATACTATGTACAACAATATACAACTATCCTTAAAGGTACTAATTTTGCAGTGGCTAAGAGGCGAACAGCCTTCTCTGTACGTTTTCCAAAACACCCAAAAAGGGAAACCATAGGACTCTTTTCAAAACCACAGTAAAATATTTAATCTCAACCAGCAAAGAGGTCACTGCTAGCTAGAGAGTGAGACATTTCCCAGAGTGCACAAACACCGTAGGTGGTGACCAAGTACGTCTTCATACCAATCTATAGACTGCACTCAGTCTTCATTCTGTCTGAAGGAAGTCAATTGTAGCACTTGACATCTTTATTTTGGGGGATATTATTTCAGAAACATTTATAGAGAGCTGTGCGAACGTCCAGAGTATTTCTCTGTGTGTTTGAAGAAATTCAAAGATTGCTTTCTTTATCGCCAGATTCATTAAGACTTCCATAATTAGCATCCAGAACAGCCCATCTGCTCCCAGAATGCAACACTTTCCAGTTTCCTCTCGTCTCCTCAGTCAGTTCTGCTGTGAACAGTAAGTATGATACAACACGCCAGCTCACCATGACAATCCAATAACAAGTCAACTCCACACAAGACACAAGACACAATGCAACAACTAGCTCTGCTAGCTTCCTCTACAGACAACGATACTACAGCACAACAAACTCTCTTTTTCTGCACTACATGACACTACGGTGATCAAATACAGAGGAGACAGTCTGCCTTACAGCATAGAGTGAGAGCGAGAGAGAGGGAAAGAGAGAGAGAGAGACAGAGAGAAAGTGAGAGGGAAAGAGAGAGAAAGAGGGAAAGAGAGAGAGAAAGTGAGAGGGAAAGAGAGAGAGGGAAAGAGAGAGAGAGAGAGAGAGAGAGAGAGAGAGAGAGAGAGAGAGAGAGAGAGAGAGAGAGAGAGAGAGAGAGAGAGAGAGAGAGAGAGAGAGAGAGAGAGAAAGAGAGAGAGAGAAATAAGAAAGTGTTTAATCATGATCTCAATGAAACGTTTCTAAAATTAAGAAGTGAATGTTAATGAGTTAATTGAGTGGAAAATTCCATTTAGAGGGAGCCACGTGTCAGTCGTCTGTCTGTCTAGTGAGTGGAGCGTGCAGGGGGCAGTGGGCAGCGTCTATTACCAAGTCAACACATGAACCACTGATCGCCCCCATAAGCCTGATCCCTACAGGGATTATAACATAGTTAACAACAACACATTAAACACCAATGGAAAACTTTGATTAATTTGGTCTTCATTTCCATCTAATTGTTTTGTTTCTAGTCATCAGCGGATCAAGTCGATCTAATATAAACAACCTTTGGAATGAATGTTACCCTTCACATATCATCTGTGAAGAGTTTCAATAGCTGTGGAATTCTTAATACAATGTGTTTGACTTGCTTTCCTGGTGCTACCTACATAGGCCACAGTATCACGTGACAAATGATTAGTATATAGTACATTAACAGGCCATTATATCTGAGTGGACTCTGTTATCTGTATGAATGGGACCTTGGCTCTATAGAGAGTATGAGTACAGGGTCTATTGTACAGGCTGTGGATCGTCATTCAGCTGCCCTTTACAGTACTGACAATGGCTGTAATGGAGGCTTTGAGAAGAGTGCCTTGGGTCCAAAACATGGCTAACAATAATATGCATTCAGCTTCATTCACCAGCCTATTTGATTACAATAAGCTAGATGATCAAACCCATGGCCCAGTCGACAGCGCTATCTGAGGCGCTGGTTTCTAATTTCCTCTGATGGATAGGAAGGAGGGAAGGATGGGTGTGTTATGCAGCTCTGTGGTTCTCTACAAAGGGAGAAAGCAAGGGGTGACTCTCACTGTCTAGACTCTGGGGTGCTGCTAAGAGTTATGTCCATATTCAGGTGTGTGTGTGTGTGTGTGTGTGTGTGTGTGTGTGTGTGTGTGTGTGTGTGTGTGTGTGTGTGTGTGTGTGTGTGTGTGTGTGTGTGTGTGTGTGTGTGTGTGTGTGTGTGTGAAAATAAAATGATGTGGACTCACAAGTCATATCACAGAGATTTTGGATCCATACCCCATAGAAGTGCAAAGCTAGAAGCTGGTATTATTCATTTGTAAGTACACAGCCTGTGCTACAGAGCCTTGGATCAATGGTCTGGCCTGTATGTGAATTATCTACAGGGTGATATCTGTGGCCTGCTGTCTGCAGAAGGATCACAGAGCATATCAGTTTCCATTCTCCCCAGGCAGCCACTTGAGGAGATAAAATAACATTGGACACGAGACACTTCCACTGCCCTGTATTGACTGCAGTGCTACTGTCAAGGTACAGTTACAGCGCCATCAGCACAGCCATGGAAATATCCAGTAAGGCTAGAGTTTCTCTGAATCCATGACATCTTCAACTAGGCTAAATATAACTGGGCAAAACATTTACCTCAGAGGATGGAGAGGAGGGGCAGGCGTGTCTTCCAATGACCAATAACTTTCATACCAACTGGACTGGAGAGGGAACACACTCACTCAAACATGCACAGAGACTCACACTAGAGTGAGAACTCCCTTAAATTAGTCAATGGAAAATAAATGGAAAACAGCAAAATAATTGGAGCATTGGACCTATTCTTTGAAGCCGATCAAAACGTTGCACCCAAATGTACTATATGGTAATAAGAGGATGATGAGAAGTACTGTACAATATTGCTTTCTGTTGCACTCAACAGAGATGTAATTTGGCCTAACTGCTGAACACTCCGTCATCTCGGCTGTGTCTGCATGGGAGAATATGCAAGTATGGAGATGTATATCATTACAATTATGAGTCAATTCATTATTCAAACTACATGACACAGATAAACAGCGAACACAAATGCTAAGTGAACGTCCCATATTGACATAGCACACACACACACACACACACACACACACACACACACACACACACACACACACACACACACACACACACACACACACACACACACACACACACACACACACACACACACACACACACACACACACACACACAATAAACACAATAAACACAATAAAGAATGACACTTCCCACAGAATAAATACCCATTTTCGAGCTAAATCCACCTTTTGTCCGGCCCAGATACAGAATTCCCTCCCAAGAAAAATACTGCAGATTGGTGGAAAAAGATGTGTCTCAGATTATGAATAAGACATGGAAATACAGAGTGTACTATAATCTCCATAAAGAACAGAGACAAGCATTAGATGATTAAAACATGTGTAATGCTGACAAGGGCGGATCTGTAATGTTGTTAAACCACGATGACGATGTGAATGAGATCCGGGAACAATTGAACAACACCACTTTTTATCAGAAACTGTCATGTGACTCCACACCACTGTTCATGTGGAAAGTGGAGACATGATGCAAAAATAATATGAGTTAATGAAAGTAGACAATCCAATCAGAACCGTTATTCATGCCTAAATAAAAATCCACAAATGATTGGATAAGCCTCCAGGGAGACCTATTGGCTCATTGACTGCAAATATTGCTGCTTTTGTTGATTTCTTTCTAAAAACCCAGTGTGGTGTCACTCCCTGCATATGTACACAATTCTATGGGTATGATTAACATCCTCAAGACAATACACAATATCAATGGGGAGATGCTTACGGCTTGCTTTGATGTTGAATCCTTGTATGCTAACATCCCCCATCAGAGAGGCCTAGCGCCCACTGGCACACTGTCTTAGTCAACAACCCACTGGCACACTGTCTTAGTCAACGACCCACTGGCACACTGTCTTAGTCAACGACCCACTGGTACACTGTCTTAGTCAACGACCCATTGGTACACTGTCTTAGTCAACGACCCACTGGCACACTGTCTTAGTCAACGACCCAGTGGTACACTGTCTTAGTCAACGACCCACTGGCACACTGTCTTAGTCAACGACCCACTGGTACACTGTCTTAGTCAACGAACCACTGGTACACTGTTTTAGTCAACGACCCACTGGTACACTGTCTTAGTCAACGACCCACTGGCACACTGTCTTAGTCAACGACCCACTGGCACACTGTCTTAGTCAACGACCCACTGGTACACTGTCTTAGTCAACGACCCACTGGCACACTGTCTTAGTCAACGACCCACTGGTACACTGTCTTCGTCAACAACCCACTGGCACACTGTCTTAGTCAATGACCCACTGATACACTCCCTTCGTCAATGACCCACTGATACACTCGCTAGCATTAACTGTATTGTTGAACTGGCTGAGATGATTCTGACTGAGAACTTTTTAATATTTGAAAATGACATGTTCATTCAACAGGAGGGAACTGCTATGGGTAATAAAATGGCACCGAATTACGCCAATCTGTATGTTGTGGTTGAATGGGATTTTCAGCCCTAACTCTTGCATCCTATCGGACTCTGGAAACGCTCAATTGATAATGTATTCCTTCTAGTCGAGGGCACAGCAGAGGAACGTCATCGATTCCACTCCTTCATCAATACAACCAGTGAACATTTGAAATGTACCCTCACCTTTGAAGGGCATGAAACAAGTTTCCTTGACATTTTGATTAGGGGGGGTGGCTTTAGCACGGACCTATACTGGAAGCCGACGGACAGGAGTTCCCTGTTACGTGGAGACAGCTTCCAATCTATACCCTTAAAAAAGAGCCTCCCCATCAGCCAATACAGTCGCATACGCAGGATTTGTAGTAAACAGAATGACTATGACAAACAAGCCGCCCATCTGGATGAGCGTTTCAGACAGCGGGGTTACCCAGAGGAATGGCTGCATGATGTAAGGGAATGTTATAAAAATACGTCCCAGGACGACAGCCTCAAGTCCAAACCACCCCGCCCTCCTGACCATGAGTTCAGTGCTTCCTTCAGTACTCCCCAACTGGTAAACAGTTCAACCAAATCATTAAAACACACGGGTTGGCTTTGGGGAAGAATTGGCTTTGGGGGTGACCAGTGAGATATACCTGCTGGAGCGCGTGCTACGGGTGTGTGCTGCTATGGTGACCAGTTAGCTGAGATAAGGTAGGGCTTTACCGAGCAAAGACTTATAGATGACCTGGAGCCAGTGGGTTTGGCGACGAGTATGAAGTGAGGACCAGCCAACGAGAGTGTACAGGTCGCAGTGGTGGGTAGTCTATGCGGTGTGTGTGTGTGTGTGCGTGTGTACTTTTTAATATAGGTTAATTTTCAGGACACAAAGGTAAGAGGTAAGAGTTGAACAAATTAAAGGGGTTTGGGTCAGTGGATGTGACAAATCCAGTTACTGTAATTACATGCTGTGTTTATGAGGCTGTCTACACACTTGCGCGCACGCACACACACACACACACACACACACACACACACACACACACACACACACACACACACACACACACACACACACACACACACACACACACACACACACACACTCACAAAAAACATCTCTGGGGGAACAATGAGATGCTTATAGAAAATGTATCAAAATAGTGTGAGTATGTATGTAGCTAGCTTTGGGCACTGGGCAGCACAGAATAATGTAGCTAGCTTTGGGCACTGGGCAGCAAAGAATAATGTAGCTAGCTTTGGGCACTGGGCAGCAAAGAATAATGTAGCTAGCTTTGGGCACTGGGCAGCACAGAATAATGTAGCTAGCTTTGGGCACTGGGCAGCACAGAATAATGTAGCTAGCTTTGGGCACTGGGCAGCACAGAATAATGTAGCTAGCTGTGGGTACTTTGCAGCACAGAATAATGTAGCTAGCTGTGGGCACTGGGCAGCACAGAATAATGTAGCTAGCTTTGGGCACTGGGCAGCAAAGAATAAGGTAGCTAACTTTGGGCACTGGGCAGCAAAGAATAATGTAGCTAGCTTTGGGCACTGGGCAGCACAGAATAATGTAGCTAGCTTTGGGCACTGGGCAGCACAGAATAATGTAGCTAGCTTTGGGCACTGGGCAGCACAGAATAATGTAGCTAGCTGTGGGTACTTTGCAGCACAGAATAATGTAGCTAGCTGTGGGCACTGGGCAGCACAGAATAATGTAGCTAGCTTTGGGCACTGGGCAGCACAGAATAATGTAACTAGCTTTGGGCACTGGGCAGCAAAGAATAATGTAGCTAGCTTCGGGCACTGGGCAGCACAGAATAATGTAGCTAGCTGTGGGTACTTTGCAGCACAGAATAATGTAGCTAGCTGTGGGCACTGGGCAGCACAGAATAATGTAGCTAGCTTTGGGCACTGGGCAGCACAGAATAATGTAGCTAGCTTTGGGCACTGGGCAGCAAAGAATAATGTAGCTAGCTTTGGGCACTGGGCAGCACAGAATAATGTAGCTAGCTGTGGGTACTTTGCAGCACAGAATAATGTAGCTAGCTGTGGGCACTGGGCAGCACAGAATAATGTAGCTAGCTGTGTGCACTGGGCAGCACAAACATAGGACTGTGGATCCAACACACACACCACACAGGTACATACACACTAGATGACACTGCTGTGGTGTATAAGAGGAAGTAATCCTTCAGCCCAGGAGAATGAAGTCAAGTTCAGGGGTTTGAGGTCATGGTGAAGGTTACTCAGGGTTCAGCTTGAGGAAGAGCAGCCTTGTCTTCAATACACATGTCAACACACCTCACTATGTACCTGCCCTAAGCCCTATCTCTGAGACCTGTGCACTCTGTGTCTCGGGTTCTGATCCCCTTAATGCTGGTAGTGTTAGCGACAGCGCTAGCCATGTATCTGAGGTGTTAACCTACTCACCTCTTCCATATGGGAGGATTTCTCAACAATGATATCAGCAGAGGTGCATGCATCGCCAGATAAGCCTTCGATGTCCCTAGCATTGATTAAAATGATTCTGGATCTCTTAAATAGCAGGTTTGTTGTGCTGTGTTTTCCCTATCTCTCTCTGACTGATGTCTCCCTCTCTTTGTAGTTCAGCTGATCTTTTGTAGCATTTCAATCTGGTCCTTTGTATGTGCTGTCACTGCTTTAATTAAATTAAGCTGACACAAACAATACAAGAGACAGAGAGAGGGAGAGAGAGAGAGAGAGAGAGAGAGAGAGAGAGAGGGAGGGAGGGAGGGAGGGAGGGAGGGAGGGAGGGAGGGAGGGAGGGAGGGAGGGAGGGAGGGAGGGAGGGAGGGAGGGAGGGAGGGAGGGAGAAGATCTAATTAGTGGTCGGACAGACGAACATACAGGAATGCTATTGAGAGTGGACAGTAAGACTGCTGTCACTGTGTCAATCAGACAGACGGACACACGAACATACAGGAATGCTATTGAGAGTGAACAGTTAGACTGCTGACATCAGCTTCTTTGTCTAATCACAATTTCTTTCCACACACAAACACTTACATTGACAAATGCATACATTAGCAAACACACAAACACAAATAAACACAGGAAAAATGCATGTGTGTGAAAAAGTGCACGCACACACTGAACAATTAATTACAGTGCTGGTGCACAGACAGTAAATAGCTGGCCTTTCCCAGCGCTATATGGGACTTTTTTGTTGTTGTTGTACGTTTACCCCCTTTTCTCTCCAATTGGTAGTTACAGCTTTGTCTCATCGCTGCAACTCCCGTACGGACTCGGGAGAGTCAAAGGTCAAGAGCCATGCGTTCTCCGACACATGACCCTTCCAAGCCGCAATACTTCTTGACACAATGCCCACTTAACCCAGAAGCCAGCCGCACCAATGTTTCGGAGGAAACACTGTACAACTGCCGACCGAAGTCAGTTTGCAGGCGCCCTGCCCACCACAAAGAGTCGCTAGAGCACGATGGGACAAAGAAATCCCGGGCCGGCCAAACCCTCCCTTAACTCGGCTGATGCTGTGTCAATCGTGCGCCGCCTCATGGGTTTCCCTGTCACGTTATAGAGAGTGAGAGAGAGCAACACAAAGAAATACAACAACCTACAGTGCAATCCCTCTCTCCGATACTGTTGCTGGGTTGTGCCGTGGCGGAGATCTTTGTGGGCTATACTCAGCCTTGTCTCAGGATGGTAAGTTGGTGGTTGAAAATATCCCTCTAGTGGTGTGGGGGCTGTGCTTTAGCAAAGTGGGTGGGGTTATATCCTTCCTGTTTGGCCCTGTCCGGGGGTATCATCGGATGGGGCCACAGTGTCTCCTGACCCCTCCTGTCTCAGCCTCCAGTATTTATGCTGCAGAGGTTTATGTGTCAGGGGGGGCTAGGGTCAGTTTGTTATATCTGGAGTACTTCTCCTGTCTTATCCGGTGTCCTGTGTGAATTTAAGTATGCTCTCTCTAATTCTCTCTTTCTCTCTCTCGGAGGACCTGAGCCCTAGGACCATGCCTCAGGACTACCTGGCATGATTACTCCTTGCTGTCCCCAGTCCACCTGGCTGTGCTGCTGCTCCAGTTTCAACTGTTCTGCCTGCGGCTATGGAATCCTGACCTGTTCACCGGACGTACTACCTGTCCCAGACCTATTGTCATTTATGAACATTTGAACATCTTGGCCATGTTCTGTTATAATCTCCACCCGGCACAGCCAGAAGAGGACTGGCCACCCCTCATAGCCTGGTTCCTCTCTAGGTTTCTTCCTAGGTTTTGGCCTTTCTATGGAGTTTTACCTAGCCAATGTGCTTCAACACCTGCATTGCTTGCTGTTTGGGGTTTTAGGCTGGGTTTCTGTACAGCACTTTGAGAGATCAGCTGATGTACGAAGGGCTATATAAATACATTAGATTTAATTTGATGCTGGGCAGCAGAGATACAGTAAGCGGACAACATACAGTGGGTGTGTTTCTGAAGACTGCCTATCCAGCATGGACACAGAGTCAGACCCACAGAGATCCTGTTATGCTATTCTATGGCCAGACCTCTTCACTGTCCACTTGCAGGTGTCATGACTAGAGGGAAGAGGAGCTACAAGGAGTTTGATTAAAAATAACACAACCCCCCCCTCCTCCCTCCCTCTCTCCATTCCTGGTCTGTGTGTCAGTTACAAACATGTGTAAGTGGACCCTACAGTTCCGGGGGTCTAAATCAGCCCAGAGTCAAGGCTCTATTTCCAGTCCTCTAATAATGTGGCACAGGCCGGCTCTCCTCTCTTCTCCTCCTCCTATGTGTCCATCTGGAGGACTCGTCCCTCAATGCCATGTTGTAATGTCATATACGGGGGACGCTGTTCACATGCACAACGTGTGGTGCCATTGGTCAAGTATCAACTTCTGTATCCCCAGTTCCCTCAGGCCTGAGGCCCTTTAATTGTTCCCACAGAGTTCTCTGATACTCTGTGACCCTATTACCAATGCTTATATGAGCCAAGAACGTGTACCTGTTACATACTATTTTAAGTTAATAAGATAGGATAAAATAGTACTTTATACATCCCCAGAGGGGACAATTGATTGCACCAGCCAAAGCATACATAATCATTAAACACACAACAAGGACACAGACACTAAAAGCATCACATAATCAATAAACACACAACAAGGACACAGACACTAAAAGCATCACATATTCAATAAACACACAACAAGGACACAGACACTAAAAGCAACACATAATCAATAAACACACAACAAGGACACAGACACTAAAAGCATCACATAATCAATAAACACACAACAAGGACACAGACACTAAAAGCATCACATAATCAATAAACACACAACAAGGACACAGACACTAAAAGCATCATATAATCAATAAACACACAACAAGGACACAGACACTAAAAGCATCACATAATCAATAAACACACAACAAGGACACAGACACTAAAAGCATCACATAATCAATAAACACACAACAAGGACACAGACACTAAAAGCATCACATAATCAATAAACACACAACAAGGACACAGACACTAAAAGCATCACATAATCAATAAACACACAACAAGGACACAGACACTAAAAGCATCACATAATCAATAAACACACAACAAGGACACAGACACTAAAAGCAGCACATCATCAATGAAAAGAAAGCTGAAAGATACTTTTCCTTACAGTTTGAAAGAGACTTTCCCTTACAGTTTGAAAGAGACTTTCCCTTACAGTTTGAAAGAGACTTTCCCTTACAGTTCGAAAGAGACTTTTCCTTACAGTTTGAAAGAGACTTTCCCTTACGATTTGAAAATGACTTTTCCTTACGGTTTGAAAGAGACTTTTCCTTACGATTTGAAAAGGACTTTTATTTACAGTTTGAAATAGTTTTTTCCTTGCAGTTTGAAAGAGACTTTTCCTTACGATTTGAAAAGGACTGTTCCTTACAGTTTGAAAGAGACTTTTCCTTACAGTTTGAAAGATACTTTTCCTTACGATTTAAAAAGGACTTTTCCTTACAGTTTGAAAGAGACTTTTCCTTACAGTTTGAAAGAGACTTTTCCTTACAGTTTGAAAGAGACTTTTCCTTACAGTTTGAAAAGGACTTTTCCTTACAGTTTGAAAGAGACTTTTCCTTACAGTTTGAAAAGGACTTTTGCTTACAGTTTGAAAGAGACTTTTCCTTACAGTTTGAAAGAGACTTTTCCTTACAGTTTGAAAGAGTTTTTTCCTTACAGTTTGAAAGAGATTTTTCCTTACAGTTTGAAAGAGACTTTTCCTTACAGTTTGAAAGAGACTTTTCCTTACAGTTTGAAAGAGTTTTTTCCTTACAGTTTGAAAGAGACTTTTCCTTACAGTTTGAAAGAGACTTTCCCTTACAGTTTGAAATAGTTTTTTCCTTGCAGTTTGAAAGATACTTTTCCTTACGATTTGAAAAGGACTTTTCCTTACAGTTTGAAAGATACTTTTCCTTACGATTTATAAAGGACTTTTCCTTACAGTTTGAAAGAGACTTTTCCTTACAGTTTGAAAGAGACTTTTCCTTACAGTTTGAAAGAGACTTTTCCTTACAGTTTGAAAGAGACTTTTCCTTACGATTTGAAAAGGACTTTTCCTTACAGTTTGAAAGAGACTTTTCCTTACAGTTTGAAAGAGACTTTTCCTTACGATTTAAAAAGGACTTTTCCTTACAGTTTGAAAGAGACTTTTCCTTACAGTTTGAAAGAGACTTTTCCTTACAGTTTGAAAGATACTTTTCCTTACGATTTGAAAATGACTTTTCCTTACAGTTTGAAAGATACTTTTCCTTACGATTTGAAAAGGACTTTTCCTTACAGTTTGAAAGAGACTTTTCCTTACAGTTTGAAAGAGTTTTTTCCTTACAGTTTGAAATATACTTTTCCTTACAGTTTGAAAGAGACTTTCCCTTACAGTTTGAAAATGACTTTTCCTTACAGTTTGAAAGAGACTTTCCCTTACGATTTGAAAGAGACTTCCTTTTCAGTTCCAACCAGACCTGGAAAACTTCAGTTTTCCTATAACACAACGCCTACAGTAGCTCACATAAAGGCCTATACCGCAGCTATTTGTGTGCACCACACATAGTTTAGTTTCTAAGTCTACTGCTCCTACCCACTAAACAAATACACCTCCTCCTCCTGTCACACAACAAGGCATTTAACCCAAACAGAAATGTGAGAGCCCAGCCATATTTGCTTTCCCTGTGTGACTTTGAGAGGGACGCTGCAAAACGCTGCGACCTGAGACAATGGTGGTGTAATTGAATTGGCAGACCTGAGAGTGAGAAGCTGTCAGTCTCACCTCACAGTAATCTCATTACTCCACAGCACAGGGAGAAAGTGGATTAGATGTCTCTGTCTCTACTGCTTCACATTTACACTACTGCTACAACTGATACAGGCAAACACCTCGCTGTCATCACACTAACATACCTTACATTTTGCATGACATCTCACTCAGTGTATCTCCAGCTAGTGAAACGTGTGGAATATGCAACATCAGTAACACAGCACTGAGATCCGAAGGCCATATCCTAACTTGAACCACTCCTCATAACGTTTGCTCAAATTCTACATGAATTACAATAGGCTGTGACGTACAGTATTTGTGACTACACCATTGTGTGACTGCTGAGTTGCTGTCAATGCCTGGTGTGTTGTAGTTGGTTAGGTGCTTCAGTCAGCACAGCTCTACCTGCTGCTACAGGGTTTGAGTGACAGGCCTGCGGAAGGAAGTGACTAGTTCTGGGACAGCTCATTCCAGGAACCAAAGTAGCACTGTAACAGTATATAGGTGGTATACAGTGCATTCAGAAAGTATTCAGACCCTTTGACTTTTTCCACACTTTGTTACGTTACATCCTTAATCTAAAATGGAAGATTTTTTTTTCCCCCTCATCAATCTACACACAATACCCCATAATGACTGGGCTCTGGCTGGGCCACTCAAGGACATTCAGAGAGCAAAGTACAGAGAGATCCTTGATGAAAACCTGCTCCAGAGTGCTCAGGACCTCAGACTGGGGGTGAGGTTCACCTTCCAACAGGACAATGACCCTAAGCACACAGCCAAGGCAACGCAGGAGTGGCTTAGGGTCATTGTCCTGTTGGAAGGTGAACCTCACCCCCAGTCTGAGGTCCTGAGCACTCTGGAGCAGGTTTTCATCAAGGATCTCTCTATACTTTGCTCTGTTCTTCTTTCCCTCGATCCTGACTAGTCTCTCAGTCCCTGCTGCTGAAAAACATCCCCCCCCAGCATGATGCTGCCACCACCATGATTCACCGTAGGGATGGGCCCAGGTTTCCTCCAGTTGTGATGATTGGAATTCAAGCTGCATAAATAGTTTTGGTACCCTTCCCCAGATCTGTGCCTCGATGCAATCCTGTCTCAGAGCTCTACGGACAATTCCAAGAACCTAATGATTTGGTCAGCTGTGGGACCTTATATTGTCAGGTGTGTGCCTTTTCAAATCATGCCCAATCAATTGAATTTACCACAGGTGGACTCCAATCAAGTTGTAGAAACATCTCAAGGATGATAAATGGAAATAGGATGCATCTGAGTTCAATTTCGAGTCTCATAGCAAAGGACCTGAATACTTATGTAAATAATGCATTTCTGTTGTTCTTTTTTTACATTTGCAAACATTTCTAAAAAAACTCTTTTCGCTTTGTCATTATGGGGTATTGTGTGTAGATCGATGAGGAATGTAGATCTGCAGTGGGTCTACAGACACAGAACCCAGAACAGATCAGTAGCATTTGCCTGGAGTCAATGAACCAGGAGGAGAGGAAAGAAGGAGAGAGAGAGAGAGAGAGAGAGAGAGAGAGAGAGAGAGAGAGAGAGAGAGAGAGAGAGAGAGAGAGAGAGAGAGAGAGAGAGAGAGTGAGAGAGAGAGAGAGGGGGAGAGGGGAGAGTAGAGTAGAGAAGGAGAAGGAGAAGGAGAGAGAGAGAGTGAGAGAAGAGGAGAGGAGAGCGGCAGAGAGAGAGAGAGAGAGAGGGGGGAGAGGGAGAGGGGAGAGTAGAGTAGAGAAGGAGAGAGAGAGAGAGAGAGTGAGAAGAGGAGAGGAGAGAAGGAGAGAATGAGAGAGAGAGAGAGAGAGAGAGAGTGAGAAGAGGAGAGAAGGAGAGAGAGAGAGAGAGTGAGAAGAGGAGAGGAGAGAAGGAGAGAGAGAGAGAGAGAGAGGGGGGGGGGGGGGGGAGGGGAGGGGAGGGGAGAGAGAGAGAGAGAGAGAGAGAGAGAGAGAGAGAGAGAGAGAGAGAGAGAGAGAGAGAGAGGAGAGTAGAGTAGATAAGGAGAGAGAGAGGGAGAGAGAGAGGGGGAGAGTAGAGTAGAGTAGAGAAGGAGAGAGAGAGAGAGAGAGAGAGAGAGAGAGAGAGAGAGAGAGAGAGAGAGAGAGAGGAGAGTAGAGTAGAGAAGGAGAGACCCGGAAAACCTGAGTCTACGCCTTCACTATGGTGAATCACTAAAACAATACAGAAATACACTACGGAAAAAGAAGGAACAGCATGTCAGAAATCAGCTCAATGCAATTGAAGAATCCATAGACTCTAACCACTTCTGGGAAAATTGGAAAACACTAAACAAACAACAACACGAAGAATTATCTATCCAAAATGGAGATGTATGGGTAAACCACTTCTCCAATCTTTTTGGTTCTATAACAAAGAATAAAGAGCAAAAACATATACATGATCAAATACAGATCTTAGAATCAACTATTAAAGACTACCAAAACCCACTGGATTCTCCAATTACATTGAATGAGTTACAGGACAAAATAAAAACCCTCCAACCCAAAAAGGCCTGTGGTGTCGATGGTATCCTCAATGAAATGATCAAATATACAGACAACAAATTCCAATTGGCTATACTAAAACTCTTTAACATCATACTTAGCTCTGACATCTTCCCCAATATTTGGAACCAAGGACTGATCACCCCAATCCACAAAAGTGGAGACAAATTTGACCCCAATAACTACCGTGGAATATGTGTCAACAGTAACCTTGGTAAAATCCTCTGCATTATTATTAACAGCAGACTCGTACATTTCCTCAATGAAAACAATGTACTGAGCAAATGTCAAATTGGCTTTTTACCAAATTACCGTACAACAGACCACGTATTCACCCTGCACACCCTAATTGACAAACAAACAAACCAAAACAAAGGCAAAGTCTTCTCATGCTTTGTTGATTTCAAAAAAGCCTTCAACTCAATCTGGCATGAGGGTCTGCTATACAAACTGATGGAAAGTGGTGTTGGGGGTAAAACATATGACATTATAAAATCCATGTACACAAACAACAAGTGTGCGGTTAAAATTGGCAAAAAACACACATTTCTTCACACAGGGTCGTGGGGTTAGACAGGGATGCAGCTTAAGCCCCACCCTCTTCAACATATATATCAACAAATTGGCGCGGGCACTAGAAAAGTCTGCAGCACCCGGCCTCACCCTACTAGAATCCGAAGTCAAGTGTCTACTGTTTGCTGATGATCTGGTACTTCTGTCACCAACCAAGGATGGCCTACAGCAGCACCTAGATCTTATGCACAGATTCTGTCAGACCTGGGCCCTGACAGTAAATCTCAGTAAGACCAAAATAATGGTGTTCCAAAAAAGGTCCAGTCACCAGGACCACAAATACAAATTCCATCTAGACACTGTTGCCCTAGAGCACACAAAAAACTATACATACCTTGGCCTAAACATCAGCGCCACAGGTAACTTCCACAAAGCTGTGAACGATCTGAGAGACAAGGCAAGAAGGGCATTCTATGCCATCAAAAGAAACATAAATTTCAACATACCAATTAGGATTTGGCTAAAAATACTTGAATCAGTCATAGAGCCCATTGCCCTTTATGGTTGTGAGGTCTGGGGTCCGCTCACCAACCAAGACTTCACAAAATGGGACAAACACCAAATTGAGACTCTGCACGCAGAATTCTGCAAAAATATCCTCCGTGTACAACGTAAAACACCAAATAATGCATGCAGAGCAGAATTAGGCCGATACCCACTAATTATCAAAATCCCGAAAAGAGCCATTAAATTCTACAACCACCTAAAAGGAAGCGATTCACAAACCTTCCATAACAAAGCCATCACCTACAGAGAGATGAACCTAGAGAAGAGTCCCCTAAGCAAGCTGGTCCTGGGGCTCTGTTCACAAACACAAACACACCCTACAGAGCCCCAGGACAGCAGCACAATTAGACCCAACCAAATCATGAGAAAACAAAAAGATAATTACTTAACACATTGGAAAGAATTAACAAAAAAACAGAGCAAACTAGAATGCTATTTGGCCCTACACAGAGAGTACACAGCGGCAGAATACCTGACCACTGTGACTGACCCAAAATTAAGGAAAGCTTTGACTATGTACAGACTCAGTGAGCATAGCCTTGCTATTGAGAAAGGCCACCGTAGGCAGACATGGCTCTCAAGAGAAGACAGGCTATGTGCTCACTGCCCACAAAATGAGGTGGAAACTGAGCTGCACTTCCTAACCTCCTGCCCAATGTATGACCATATTAGAGAGACATATTTCCCCCAGATCACACAGATCCACAAAGAATTCGAAAACAAATCCAATTTTGATAAACTCCCATATCTACTGGGTGAAATTCCACAGTGTGCCATCACAGCAGCAAGATTTGTGACCTGTTGCCACGAGAAAAGGGCAACCAGTGAAGAACAAACACCATTGTAAATACAACCCATATTTATGCTTATTTATTTTATCTTGTGTCCTTTAACTATTTGTACATTGTATATATAGAGTAGAGAAGGAGAGAGAGAGAGAGAGAGAGAGAGTGAGAGAAGAGGAGAGAAGGAGAGAGAGAGAGAGAGAGAGAGAGAGAGAGAGAGAGAGAGAGAGAGAGAGAGAGAGAGAGAGAGAGAGAGAGACAGGAGAGTAGAGTAGAGTAGATAAGGAGAGAGAGAGAGGGGGGAGAGAGAGAGGGGAGAGTAGAGTAGAGAAGGAGAGAGAGAGAGAGAGAGAGAGAGAGAGAGAGAGAGAGAGAGAGAGAGAGAGAGAGAGAGAGAGAGAGAGAGAGAGTGAGAGAAGAGGAGAGGAGAGAAGAGAAGGAGAGAGAGAGAAAGAGAGAGGGATAGAGGGAAAGAGAGAGTGAGAGACCCAGCGAGCGAAAGAGAGAGACCCTATGAAGATAACTATTAGAAAGCTCAAGCAGCTCAGCTGCCCCAAAGTGTAAATCTGAGGTATAGGTTCATTCTGCTTGGGTTTTGAGATCAGATTTACTATGAGGCTGTACATCTGAGCCTCGAGACAGACATACTGCACAGATGGACAGGCAGAGACAACAGCTACTGTTCTCACTACTATCACACATAAATGTACTGTGTGGAGAAATATTAACAACTCTGAAATATAATTAGAATAGAAATAGAATAGAATTACTAGAAACTAGGGCGCTAGTTTTCTTCCAGGGTTGTTCCTTACAACCAAGTCATAAACTGGACCGCGCCACACACAGTGAGGGTGTTGTATTGACTTCTGACACGTTTCCAGCTCAAACACCCCCGTGAGTCCATTTACTAGTGCCGCAAGAATCACTTACTGAGCCGACCTGTCATGGCCCCTATCCCACCCCAGCCAATCAGGAACCTATGCTGAGACCCTTGGTGAAAACGATTGGTCCTCCAAAAGACAAGGTGAGATAGATAGAGAGAAGATAGAGAGTGAGAGCGAGAGAGCGAGGGAGAGGGGGATAGATAGAGATAGAGAGTGAGTGAGTGAGTGAGTGAGTGAGTGAGTGAGTGAGTGAGTGAGTGAGTGAGTGAGTGAGTGAGTGAGAGGGGGAGGGATGTAGAGAGAGAGATATATATATAGAGAGAGAGGTAGAGGTAGAGAGAGAGAGAGAGAGAGAGTGAGAGTGTGAGGGGGGAGGGATGTAGAGAGAGAGAGAGTTAGAGAGAGAGAGAGTGAGAGTGTGAGGGGGGAGGGATGTAGAGAGAGAGGTAGAGAGAGAGAGAGAGAGAGAGAGAGAGAGAGAGAGAGAGAGAGAGAGAGAGAGAGAGAGAGAGAGAGAGAGAGAGTGAGAGTGTGAGGGGGAAAAACATATTTGGAGGCTGTCATCTTCCAAATTAACAAATCAAAACAGCAAAACATTTAGGAATGCTCATCTCTGTGGTGACAGGCAGGCAACCTGTACCCCCCTTCATGTTTAATTGTCTCAGTTGGAGAACAGGCCCAGAAACACTCACACTGATGGAAACCACTTCTAGTTCTGAAATTAATGATTTCCCCTCTGTTCCTGGAGACATACATCATCCCTGTCCCTCCCACCCCGTCTCTGCATCTCTTGAGCTCTCTTTCTCTCTGTCTCTCTATATGTCTCTTTCTCTCTCTCTCAATCTCTCTCTCAATTCAATTTAAGGGCTTTATTAACATGAGAAACGTGTGTTAACATTGCCAAAGCCGGCACGACTCCGAACGAAGGTGGCTCCCCTTCCCGTTCGGGTGGCGCTCGGCGGTCGTCGTCGCCGGCCTACAAGCTGCCACTGATTCTTTCCTCCCCCTCCTTGTGTGTTTATTGGTTACACCTGTTATGAGTTTGTGGTAATTAGTTGGGCTTTATTAGTCAGCCTGTTTCTTTGTGTGGGATTAATTATTGTAACATTTGTGTTTGATACAGACGAACGTGTTTGTTTCTGTTCGTGGATTTTGCTAGACTGTTTTCGTCCCCGCGTCTGGGGCATTTGTTTTGAGCACCCAGTGTTTGGTGGGGGGGCCGTTGTTCACCGTGTGTGCATTAAAAGAGCACTATATGGAACTCTCTCTGTTTCCTGCGCCTGACTTCACACCCAGATCGTTACAAAAGCAAGTGAAGAAGATAATAAACAAAAGTGAAATAAACAATAAAGAAATGTAAGGTCTACATTAGCCTCACAAAAGTTCCAAAAGCATAAAGACATTTCAAATGTCATATTATGTGCAAATAGTTCACGTACAAAAGGGCAAATAAATCAACATAAATATGGGTTGTGTTTACAATGGTGTTGGTTCTTCACTGGTTGCCCTTTTCTTGTGGCAACAGGTCTCAAATCTTGCTGCTGTGATGGCACACTGTGTTATTTCACCCAGTAGATATTGGTGTTTATTTAAATTGGGTTTGTTTTCTAATTCTTTGTGGGTTTGTGTAATCTGAGGGAAATATGTGTCTCTAATATGGTCATTCATTTGGCAGGAGGTTAGGAAGTCCAGCTCAGTTTCCTCGTCTCTCCTCAGTTGATTTGGTGTGCAGATAGATACTGCTCTAGTGGCATCTCTCTGCTCAGTTGATTTGGTGTGCAGATAGATACTGCTCTAGTGGCATCTCTCTGCTCAGTTGATTTGGTGTGCAGATAGATACTGCTCTAGTGGCATCTCTCTGCTCAGTTGATTTGGTGTGCAGATAGATACTGCTCTAGTGGCATCTCTCTGCTCAGTTGATGTGGTGTGCAGATAGATACTGCTCTAGTGGCATCTCTCTGCTCAGTTGATGTGGTGTGCAGATAGATACTGCTCTAGTGGCATCTCTCTGCTCAGTTGATTTGGTGTGCAGATAGATACGGAAAGTAGGGAGGTATTTAGAGAGGCGTGACAATATGCTGGAATGTTCCGAAAATTAAAGGGAGCTCAGCACAGCACACCACGTTACACCGGGGTCACACTGCCATGTACTGTCACTGCCCTTGTCACTGCCCTGAGGCAACACAATGATGCCTAAGTGGCTTTCTTGGCAGCGGAGGAGCAGAGCAGTTCAACCCCATTTGCCCTTATGGCAGCCATGATACATTGTAATGGAACTTTTGCCTTCCTTATGAATGTTTAAATAGACCCCTTCAGCAGCCATTGTTCACATGCTCATGTGACTCCTCCTTACCCTCTGTTTTCATCTTCTTTCCCCATTATAGAATATAATTACTGATGGCTTGGAACCAGCATTGAGTGCCATGGCTTTAATATGTGTGAACCAAACCAAATCCTTCTCTTTGCAGCATACATCCTCTGTTAATACAAATGACATTTATCTGAGGTCTACGTTAAAAGGAATCACACCCCTGTATGCCGACTGTTATATGTAGTACTTCATCTCCCATGACCACAGCTACAGAGGCACTTAATATCTCTCCCCTCTCCCTCTCTCTCTCTCTCTCTCTCTCTCTCTCTCTCTCTCTCTCTCTCTCTTTTTTCTCTCTCTCTCTCTCTCTCTCTCTCTCTCTCTCTCTCTCTCTCTCTCTCTCTCTCTCTCTCTCTCTCTCTCTCTCTCTCTCTCTCTCTCTCTCTCTCTCTCTCTCTCTCTCTCTCTCTCTCTCTCTATTAACAAGATTAACATAATTAAAATAATAATCAATACTGTCAACGGGACAACAGTAACAACATGCATTGAACAATAACAATAAGCATAGAGGACATGTGCAGGTTGGTTGATCTGTCCCTCATCTTATGGCAGGCAGCAATGTTCTGCAAACCCACAGCTCTCTGAGTCCTCCCCCAACAGGACAGGAAGGCTATTCTGATCAGAGGTCTTTGAAACCTTCATAAAGCGTTTCAAATATGGGGAAATTACACTCTCTAATTGTTTTATATTTTGTACATTTAGTCAGGAAATGCAGCTCTGTCTTGGGTTCTGCTGTGGTTGCACAGTCTTTTTTAATTCACATTTCACCTTTATTTAACCAGGTAGGTCAGTTGAGAACAAGTTCTCATTTACAACTGCGACCTGGCCAAGATAAAGCAAAGCAGTGCGACAAAAACAACAACACAGAGTTACACATGGGATAAACAAATGTACAGTCAATAACACAATATAAAAGATGTATACAGTGTGTTCAAATGAAGTAAGGAGGTAAGGCAATAAATAGGCCATAGTGGTGAAGTAATTACAATTTAGCAATTTACACTGGAGTGATATATGTGCAGTTGAGGGTGTGCAAGTATAAATACTGGTGCACAAAAGGGCAGAAAAACAAGAACAAATATGGTGATGAGGTTGGTAGTTGGTTGGATGGACTATTTACAGATGGACTGTGTACAGCTGCAGCGATCTGTAAGCTGCTCTGACAGCTGACGCTTAAAGTTAGTGAGGGAGGTATAAGTCTCCAACTTCAGTGATTTTTGCAATTCATTCCAGTCATTGGCAGCAGAGAACTGGAAGGAAAGGTGGCCAAAAGAGGAATTGGCTTTGGGGATGAACAGTGAAATATACCTGCTGGAGCACGTGCTACGGGTGGGTGTTGTTATGGTGACCAGTGAGCTGAGATAAGGCAGAGCTTTACCTAGCAAAGACTTATAGATGCCCTGGAGCAAGTGGGTTTGGCGACGAATATGAAGCGAGGACTAGCCAACGAGAGCATACAGGTTGCAGTGGTGGGTACTATATGGGGCTTTGGTGACAAAACGGATGGCACTGTGATAGACTGCATCCAATTTGCTGAGTAGAGTGTTGGAAGCTATTTTGTAAATGACATCACCGTAGTCAAGGTTCGGTAGGATGGTCAGTTTTACGAGGGTATGTTTGGCAGCATGAGTGAAGGAGGCTTTGTTGCAAAATAGGAAGTCAAATCTAGATTTACCTTTGGATTGGCGATGCTTAATGTGAGTCTGGAAGGAGAATTGACAGTCTAGCCAGACACCCAGGTATTTATAGTTGTCCACATATTCTCCACATATTTGTCCACATAGTTGTCCACAAGTCAGAACCGTCCAGAGAAGTGATGCTAGTCGGGCGGGCGGGTGCTTGCAGCGATCAGTTGAAGAGCATGCATTTCGTTTTACTAGCATTTAAGAGCAGTTGGAGACCAAGGAGTGTTGTATGGCGTTGAAGCTTGTTTGGAGGTTTGTTAACACAGTGTCCAAAGAAGGGCCAGATGTATACAGAATGGTGTCGTCTGCAAAGAGGTGAGTCAAAGATGATGATCCACATCATTGATATATACAGAGAAAAGAGTCGACTCGAGAATTGAACCCTGTGGCACCCCCATAGAGACTGTCAGAGGACCGGACAACTGTCGATTTAGGGCCAGATAGAACTGCAGAACTGCATTTTGCTTTGTGCTTGTGCTTGTGTTTCACAATAAGTAATGTAGTTTTGTTTTGACTGTGTTGTAATTTGGTTTATTCTGATTGTTTACTTGTTCTGGTCCTGAGGCTTCAGTGTGTTGGATGAGGGGACTATTTTCTTTGCTCAGCTCTTGGCATTGCAGGGCTTGGTAATGATATGAGAGGGGGTCGCTGTATTGTAGATGTTTCCAGATGTTTTAGTGGATATTGAGAGAGAGAGAGAGAGAAGACATACCATGCTCGTATCCTGTGAATGGGCAGACAGGCAGAGAAAGACGTGTATGAATATGAATATGACACCCCTTAAAATTCCCTTGTCTATCAGAGCACACAACGCCCTGGATCTCCACACTATCCCCTGGATCTCCACACAACCCCCTGGATCTCCACACAACCCCCTGGATCTCCACACTACCCCCTGGATCTCCACACTACCCCCTGGATCTCCACACAACCCCCTGGATCTCCACACAACCCCTGGATCTCCACACTACCCCCTGGATCTCCACACTACCCCCTGGATCTCCACACAACCCCCTGGATCTCCACACAACCCCCTGGATCTCCACACAACCCCCTGGATCTCCACACAACCCCCTTGATCTCCACACTACCCCCTGGATCTCCACACAACCCCCTGGATCTCCACACAACGCCCTGGATATCCACACAACCCCCTGGATATCCACACTACCCCCTGGATCTCCACACTACCCCCTGGATCTCCACACAACCCCTGGATCTCCACACAACCCCTGGATCTCCACACAACCCCCTTGATCTCCACACTACCCCCTGGATCTCCACACAACACCCTGGATCTCCACACAACCCCCTGGATATCCACACTACCACCTGGATCTCCACAATACCCCCTGGATCTCCACACTACACCCTGGATCTTCACACTACCCTCTGGATCTCCACAATACCACCTGCATCTTCACACTACCCCCCTGGATCTCCACACAAACCCTCTGGATCTCCACACTACACCCTGGATCTCCACACTACCCCCCTGGATCTTCACACTACCCCCTGGATCTCCACACGACCCCCTGAATCTCCACACTACCCCCTGGATCTCCACACTACCCTCTGGATCTCCACAATACCACCTGGATCTTCACACTACCCCCCTGGATCTCCACACAAACCCCCTGGATCTCCACACTACACCCTGGATCTCCACACTACCCCCCTGGATCTTCACACTACCCCCTGGATATCCACACGACCCCCTGAATCTCCACACTACCCCCCTGGATCTCCACACTACCCCCTGGATCTCCACACTACCCCCTGGATCTCCACACAACCCCCTGGATCTCCACACAACCCCCTGGATCTCCACACAACACCCTGGATCTCCACACAACCCCCTGGATCTCCACACTACCCAATGGATCTCCACACAACCCCCTGGATCTCCACACAACCCCCTGGATCTCCACACAACCCCCTGGATCTCCACACTACCCCCTGGATCTCCACACTACACCCTGGATCTTCACACTACCCTCTGGATCTCCACAATACCCCCTGGATCTTCACACTACCCCCTGGATCTTCACACAAACCCCCTGGATCTCCACACTACACCCTGGATCTCCACACTACCCCCTGGATCTTCACACTACCCCCTGGATCTCCACACTACCCCCTGGATCTCCACACTACCCCCTGGATCTCCACACAACCCCCTGGATCTCCAGACAACCCCCTGGATCTCCACACAACACCCTGGATCTCCACACTACCCCCCTGGATCTCCACACAAACCCCTGGATCTCCACACTACACCCTGGATCTCCACACTACCCCCTGGATCTTCACACTACCCCTGGATATCCACACGACCCCTGAATCTCCACACTACCCCCTGGATCTCCACACTACCCCTGGATCTCCACACTACCCCTGGATCTCCACACAACCCCTGGATCTCCACACAACCCCTGGATCTCCACACAACACCCTGGATCTCCACACAACCCCTGGATCTCCACACTACCCCCTGGATCTCCACACTACCCCCTGGATCTCCACACTACCCCCTGGATCTCCACACTACCCCCTGGATCTCCACACAACCCCCTGGATCTCCACACAACCCCCTGGATCTCCACACAACACCCTGGATCTCCACACAACCCCCTGGATCTCCACACTACCCCCTGGATCTCCACACAACACCCTGGATCTCCACACAACCCCCTGGATCTCCACACAACCCCTGGATCTCCACACTACCCCCTGGATCTCCACACTACACCCTGGATCTTCACACTACCCTCTGGATCTCCACAATACCACCTGGATCTTCACACTACCCCCCTGGATCTCCACACAAACCCCTGGATCTCCACACTACACCCTGGATCTCCACACTACCCCCTGGATCTTCACACTACCCCCTGGATCTCCACACTACCCCCTGAATCTACACACTACCCCCCTGGATCTCCACACTACCCCCTGGATCTCCACACTACCCCCTGGATCTCCACACTACACCCTGGAACTCCACACTACACCCCGGATCTCCACACTACCCCCTGGATCTCCACACTATCCCCTGGATCTCCACACAACCCCCTGGATCTCCACACAACCCCCTGGATCTCCACACAACACCCTGGATCTCCACACAACCCCCTGGATCTCCACACTACCCAATGGATCTCCACACAACCCCCTGGATCTCCACACAACCCCCTGGATCTCCACACTATCCCCTGGATCTCCACACAACCCCCTGGATCTCCACACGACCCCCTGGATCTCCACACTACACCCTGGATCTTCACACTACCCTCTGGATCTCCACAATACCCCCTGGATCTTCACACTACCCCCCTGGATCTTCACACAAACCCCCTGGATCTCCACACTACACCCTGGATCTCCACACTACCCCCCTGGATCTTCACACTACCCCCTGGATCTCCACACTACCCCCTGGATCTCCACACTACAACCTGGATCTCCACACAACCCCCTGGATCTCCACACTACCCCCTGGATCTCCACACTACCCCCTGGATCTCCACACGACAACCTGGATCTCCACACTACACCCTGGATCTCCACACAACCCCCTGGATCTCCACACTACACCCTGGATCTCCACACTACCCCCTGGATCTCCATACTACCCCTGGATCTCCACACAACCCCCTGGATCTCCACACTGTCCCCTGGATCTCCACACTATCCCCTGGATCTCCACAATACCCCCTGGATCTCCACACTACACCCTGGATCTCCACACTACCCCCTGGATCTCCACACTATCTCCTGGATCTCCACACCACCCCCTGGATCTCCACACTATCCCCTGGATCTCCACACTACACGCTAGATCTCCACACAACCCCCTGGATCTCCACACAACCCCTGGATCTCCACACAACCCCCTGGATCTCCCCACTTCCCCTGGATCTCCAAACAACGCCCTGCATCTCCACACTACCCCCTGGATCTCCACACTATCCCCTGGATCTCCACACTATCCCCTGGATCTCCACAATACCCCCTGGATCTCCACACTACACCCTGGATCTCCACACGACACCCTGGATCTCCACACTACCCCCTGGATCTCCACACTATCCCCTGGATCTCCACACTACCCCCTGGATCTTCACACTATCCCCTGGATCTTCACATTACCCGCTGGATATTCACACTACCCCCTGGATCTTCACACAGCCCTCAGGATATGTGACTGACTGCTTCATACTAAGTTGTATTCTAATGCCAACAGGGTATTTAAGCCTTTTAATTTAACTTGTTAGTTCAATTATTTATAATCTGGCGGAGAGCCAGCCAAAGGAGGGCTGGGATGAGAGGGGCGTCCATCAGAGGACATATAGACAGGTGCTGAGTTCTCTCTGAGCCTTAACACACCCACTGCTGCTCAGCCAGTCATCCCTACCCTCACAAGCACTCCTGCTGCTATCTCATTTGGCATCCCAACGCTGTACAGCATCCACTTTTATTAATAGGCATTGATTTAATTTGGGATACACATGTTGGAGAGCACTGGGGAAAATAACTCTTATTCAGAGGGGATGAAAAGAGCTGGCATCTCATTTCATTTATTAATGGAGCATATCATTCATTTCTCTGGTGTTTGGACACTGTCCTGCTATTTTGGGCCCGGTCGTGTCAATATTACCCTCAATGTGGGAGGGGTTAAAGTATAATATATTATGACCAACAGTGGTTTTCACAAACTGATAGTATGTTGGAGTCTTCTGCCGAATGATTATAACATGTACAGTCGTGGCAAAAAGTATTGAGAATGACACAAATATGAATTTTCACAAAGTTTGCTGCTTCAGTGTCTTTAAATATTTCTGTCAGATGTTACTATGGAATGAAGTATAATTAAAGCATTTCATAAGTGTCAAATGTTTTCATTGACAATTACATGAAGTTGATGCAAAGAAAACACTTATTTTTCAAGACCTCTGCAATCTGCCCTGACATGCTGTCAATTAACTTCTGGGCCACATCCTGACTGATGGCAGCCCATTCTTGCATAATTATTGCTTGGAGTTTGTGGGTTTTTGTTTTTCCATCCGCCTCTTGAGGATTGACCACAAGTTCTCAGTGGGATTGGGTTTGGGGAGTTTCCTGGTCATGGACCCAAAATATCAATGTTTTCTTCCCCGGGCCACTTAGTTATCCCCTTTGCCTTATGGCAAGGTGCTCCATCATGCTGGAAAAAGCACTGTTCATCACCAAACTGTTCCTGGATGGTTGGGAGAAGTTGCTCTCGGAGGATGTGTTGGCTGTGTTCTTAGGCAAAATTGTGAGTGGAGAAGCAGCCCCACACATGAATAGTCTCAGGATGCTTTACTGTTGGCATGACACAGGACTGATGGTAGCGCTCAGCCTGTCTTCTTCGGACAAGCGTTTTTCCGGATGCCACATACCACAGGAAAGGGGATTAATCAGAGAAAATGACTTTACCCCAGTCCTCAGCAGTCCAATCCCTGTACCTTTTGCAGAATATCAGTCTGTCCCTGATGTTTTTCCTGTAGAGAAGTGTCTTCTTTGCTGCCCTTGACACCAGGCCATCCTCCAAAACTCTTCGCCTCACTGTGCGTGCAGATGCACTCACACCTGCCTGCTGCCATCCCTGAGCAAGCTCTGTACTGGTGGTGCCCCGATGCGGCAGCTGAATCAACTTTAGGAGATGGTCCTGGCGCTTGTTGGACTTTCTTGGGTGCCCTGAAGCCTTCTTCACAACAATTGAGCCGCTCTCCTTGAAGTTCTTGATGATCCGATAAATGGTTGATTTAGGTGCAATCTTACTGCCAGCAATATCCTTACCTGTGAAGCAACTTTTTGTGCAAAGCAATGATGACGGCACGTGTTTCCTTGCAGATAACCATGGTTGACAGAGGAAGAACAATGATTCCAAGCACCACCCTCCTTTTGAAGCTTCCAGTCTGTTATTCAAACGCAATCAGCATGACAGAGCGATCTCCAGCCTTGTCCTCGTCAACAGTCACACCTGTGTTAACGAGAGAATCACTGACTTGATGTCAGCTGGTCCTTTTGTGGCAGGTCTGAAATGCAGTGGAAATATTTTGGGGGGATTCAGTTCATTTGCATGGCAAAGAGGGACTTTACAATTCATTTAAATTCATCTGATCACTCTTCATGGAGTACATGCAAATTGCCATCATTCAAACTGAGGCAGCAGACTTAGTGAAAATAAATATTTGTGTCATTCTCAAAACTTTTGGCAATGGCTGTACAGTGCATTTGGAAAGTATTCAGACTCATTAACTTTTTTTCACATTTTGGTACATTACTGCCTTATTCTAATATCAAATAAATAGTTTTTCTACACATAATCAAATCAAGTTGTACTTGTCACATGTGCTGAATACAACAGGTGTAGTAGACCTTACAGTGAAATGCTTACTTACAAGCCCTTAACCAACAATGCAGTTTTAAGAAAATACCCCCCAAAAAGTAAGAGATAAGAATAACAAATAATTAAAGTGCAGCAGTAAATAACAATAGGAGGGCTATATTCAGAGGGTGCCGGTACAGAGTCAATATGCGGAGGCACCGGTGTCGAGGTAATTGAGGTAATATGTACATGTAGATAGAGTTATTAAAGTGGGGGGCAATGCAAATAGTCTGGGTAGCCATTTGATTAGCTGTTCAGGAATCTTATGGCTTGGGGATAGAAGCTGTTTAGAAGCCTCTTGGATCTAGACTTGGCACTCCTGTACCGCTTGCCGTGCGGTAGCAGAGAGAACAGACTATGACTAGGTTGGCTGGAGTCTTTGACAATTTATAGGGCCTTCCTCTGACACCGCCTGGTGTAGAGGTCCTGGATGGCAGGATGCTTGGCCCCGGTGATGTACTGGGCCGTACCCACTACCCTCTGTAGTGTCTTGCGGTTGGAGGCAAAGCAATTGCCATACCAGGCAGTGATGCAACCAGTCAGGATGCTCTCAATGGTGCAGCTGTAAAACCTTTTGAGGATCTGAGGACCCAGCCAAACTTTTTCAGTCTCAACAGGTTTTTGTCTTGCCGTCTTCACGATTGTCTTGGTGTGCTTGGACCATGTTATTTTGTTGGTAATGTTGACGCCAAGGAACTTGAAGCTCTCAACCTGCTCCACTACAGCCCCGTTGATGAGAATGGGCGGTGCTGTGTCCTCCTTCTCCTGTAGTCCACAATCATCTCCTTTGTTTTGATCACGTTGAGGGAGAGGTTGTTGTCCTGGCACCACACTGCAAGGTCTCTGACCTCCCCCATATAAGCTGTCTCGTTGTTGTCGGTGATCAGGCCGACCACTGTTGTGTCATCAGCAAACTTAATGATGGTGTTGGAGTCGTGCCTGGCCGTGCAGTCATGAGTGAACAAGGAGTACAGGAGGGGACTGAGTACGCACCCCTGAGGGGCCGCTGTGTTGAGGATCAGCGTGGCACATGTGTTGTTACCTACCCTTACCACCTAGGGCATCAGGAAGTCCAGGATCAAGTTGCAGGGGGAGGTGTTTAGGTGAGGTGTTTCCCAGGGTCCTTAGCTTAGTGATGAGCTTTGAGGAAACTATGGTCATGTAGTCAATGAATAGCATTCTCACATAGGTGTTCCTTTTGTTCAGGTGTGAAAGGGCAGTGTGGAGAGCAATAGAGATGGAATCATCTGTGGATCTGTTGGTGCGGTATGTAAATTGGAGTGGGTCTAGGGTTTCTGGGATAATGGTGTTGATGTGAGCCATGACCAGCCTTTCAAAGCATTTCATGGCTACAGACAGGTAGAGGTTGAAAATGTCAGTGAAGACACTTTCCAGATGGTCAGCACATGCTCGGAGTACACGTCCTGGTAATCCATCTGGCCCTGCGGCCTTCCTGAATGTTGTCCTGTTTAAAGGTCTTACTCACATCGGCTGCGGAGAGCGTGATCACGCAGTCATCCGTAACAGCTGATGCTCTCATGCATGTTTCAGTGTTACTTGCCTCGAAGCGAGCACAGAAGTTATTTAGCCCGTCTGGTAGGCTCGTGTCACTGGGCAGCTCTCGGCTGTGCTTCCTTTGAAGTTTGTAATAGTTTGCAAGCCCTGCCACATCCGACAAGCGTTGGAGCCGGTGTAGGACGATTCGATCTTAGTCCTGTATTGACACTCTGCCTGTTTGATGGTTCGTTAGAGGGCATAGCGGGATCTCTTTTAGCTTCTTATGGGCAGGTAGCATCCCACCTGGCCAAAATCCGGTGAAATTGCAGAGCGCGAAATTCAAACGACAGTATTATAAATATTTAACTTTCATAAAATCACAAGCGTAATACATCAAAATAAAGCTTAACTTCTTGTTAATCCAGCTGCTGTGTCAGATTTCAAAAAGGCTTTACGGCGAAAGCAAACCATGCGATTATCTGAGGACAGCGCCCGCATACTAACACATGAAAACATATTTCAACCAGGCAGGTGCGACACGAAAGTCAGACATAGCGATATAAAAAATGCCTTACCTTTGATGATCTTCTTCTGTTGGCACTCCAAAAGGTCCCAGTTATATCACAAATGGTATTTTTGTTCAATAATGTCCTTCGAAATATCCATAAAAATTCAGTTTAGCTGGCGCGCTAATCCGCCCAATTTCCCCCATCAAAATGCATACAAAATGAATCCCAAACGTTAGAGTGTTTTCTATCCATATTATATGCATATCCTAGCTTCTGGGCCTGAGTAACAGACAGTTTACTTTGGGCATGCTTTTCATCCGGACATCAACATACTGCCCCCTACCCAAGAGAGGTTAAGCTTCTGGGTTAGAGTCGTGCTCCTTGAAAGCGGCAGCTCTCAGAGAGAATGTTGCCTTAATCCATGGCTTCTGGTTGGGGTATACCGTCACTGTGGGGACAACATCCTCAATGCACTTATTGATAAAGCCAGTGACTGTTGTGGTGTACTCAATGCCTCAATGTATTCAATGTACTCAATGTACTCAATGCCATCAGAGGAATCCAGGAACATATTCCAGTCTGTGCTAGCAAAACAGTTCTGTAGTTTAGCATCTGCTTCATCTGACCACTTTTTTATAGACCGAGTCACTGGTGCTTCCTGCTTTATTTTTTGCTTCTAATCAGGAAAATATATTTGCCAAATGGAGTGCGACGGAGAGCATTCTACGTGTCTCTGTGTGTGAAGTGAAGGTGGTCTAGAATTGTGGCCTCCATCATTCTGAAATGGAAGAAGTTTGGAACCATCAAGACTCTTCCTAGAGCTGGCCGCCTGGCCAAACTGAGCAATCGGGAGAGAAGGGCCTTGGTCTGGGAAGCGACCAACAACCCGATGGACACTGACAGATCTCCAGAGTTCCTTCCAGAAGGACAACCATCTCTACAGCACTCCACCAATCAGGTCTTTATGGTAGAGTGGCCAGAAGGAAGCCACTCCTCAGTAAAAGGCACATGACAGCTTACTTGGAGTTTGCGAAAAGGCACCTAAAGGACTCTCAGACCATGATAAACAAGATTCTCTGGTCTGATGAAACCAAAATTTGACCTGAATGCCAAGCAAAATGTCTGGGGGAAGCCTGGCACCATCCCTACGGTGAAGTATGGTGGTGGCAGCATCATGTTGTGGGGATGTTATTCAGATGCAGGGCCTTGGGACTCGTCAGGATCGAGGGAAAGATGAACAAAGCAAAGTACAAAGAGATCCTTGCAGAAAACCTGCTCCAGAGAGCTCAGAACGTCAGCCTGTGGCGAAGATTCACCTTCCAACAGGACAATGACCCAAAGCACACAGCCAAGACAACGCAGGTATGGCTTCGGGACAAGTCTCTGAATGTCCTTGAGTGTCCCAACCAGAACTCGGACTTGAACACGATTTTTAACATCTCTGGAGGGACCTGAAAATAGCTGTTCAGCGACGCTCCCCACCAAACCTGACAGAGCTTGAGAGGATCTGCAGAGAAGAATGGGAGAAACTCCCAAAATACAGGTGTATCAAGCTTGTAGCGTCATACCCAAAAAGACTCAAGGCTGTAATCGTTGCCAAAGATTCTTCAACAAAGTACTGAATAAAGAGTGTGAACACTTTTTTATTTTTAATATATTTGCAAAAAGGTGTTTTTGCTTTGTCATTATGGTGTATTTTGTGTAAATTGAGAAGGGGAAAAAATTATTTAATTCATTTTAGAATAAGGCTGGAACGTAACAAATGTGGAAAAAGTCAAGGGGTCTGAATACTTTCTGAATGCACTGTATATTAATGGGAATTCTCTATAGGGCCACAAAACATCACTGGCTAATCTATATACCAAACCACATTTCTCTTAGGCTGTTCTTTACATATCCAAGTAGGCCACAGCGCAACTGGCCCCACATTAGTCTCAGGCTCCCACTGCAGTGTAAGTCTGTGTTGTAACGTCTCCCTGCTAATGGAGGGTTTGGCTGTGATGCCTAGTTTAGCTGGCTATTGGGCCGTTCTTCCGGCCAGTCAGAGCCAGTGAGGTGAGTGTGCTCATGCAGAAGGAATGCATTCTCATTGGAGGAGATCCAACTGTTCCTGCATGCAGCTTAATGAATGGGCTTAGAGCACACGCACTGTACACACTAGGTTTCACCTCATACACCTCACACACTGACAAATACTCTACACAAAGGCAAATAGTTGTAGCATATACAGTACTTGAAGTTGTAAAAAGACTTCAACATTTCATTAAATCAACTTGACACACTGTAAACAGGGTTGTTAAATTGTTGAAAGTTCCTCAAGTGCCAGAGGCTGATGTGAATTGTCAATTTGTTTAGGAAGCTGTTCCTCTTCCTATCCCTGTAGAGGTATGTCTCTCTCTCTCTCTCTCTCTCTCTCTCTCTCTCTCTCTCTCTCTCTCTCTGAGTCTTGTTCTGTTCTGCAGTCAGTGGTTGTGGTTATGCCTCTCCCTCTCTCTCTCCCCCCTCTCTCTCCCTCTCACCCCTCCTCTCTCTCCCTCCCCCTCTCCTCTCTCTCTCCCTCTCTCCCCTCCTCTCCCCCCCTCTCTCTCTCTCTCTCTCTCTCTCTGAGTCTTGTTCTGTTCTGCAGTCAGTGGTTGTGGTTATGCCTCTCCCTCTCTCCCTCTCTCTCTCCCCCTCTCTCTCCCTCTCTCCCTCCTCTCTCTCCCTCCCCCCTCTCCTCTCTCTCCCTCTCTCCCCTCCTCTCTCTCCCTCCCCTCTCTCCTCTCTCTCCCCTCCTCTCTCTCCCTCCCCCTCTCCTCTCTCTCCCTCTCTCCCCTCCTCTCCCCCCCTCTCTCTCCCTCTCTCCCCTCCTCTCTCTCCCTCTCTCTCTCGCTCTGTATCTCTCTGAGTCTTGTTATGTTCTGCAGTCAGTGGTTGTGTTTCGCAGCTCAAACAACACACATAGTTTAACAGCAGGTTGCCACACACATTGACACAAACGTGAATGCAAATGCACGCACGCACACACAAACACCCACACACACTGGATATTTAACACCTGGGACATCTTGAGTGTTTATCAGAGAATCGATACACTTAGTCTCAACAGCTCAACAGACAGGTGAAAGAGCTTCAGTGGGGAGGAGTAATGTAGAAGAGTGAGATATGACCTCATTCTGGACACACACACACACACACACACACACACACACACACACACACACACACACACACACACACACACACACACACACACACACACACACACACACACACACACACACACACACACACACACACACACACACACACACACACAAGCACACATGGTTTCTCTGTTCTGGTTTGTGGTTGACATGGATAAGGGTATAGGCCATGAGTCGTTCTCTGAAACATCTTGCCAAATTCCTAGGGAAGCCTGTCAGTCGGGCCCACATCACAGAAACAGAGCAGATATTCTGCACTGTGTCAACAAAGCTCCAACATTCTCATCGTGTATTATAAAGCTGTAGTTTTTAAGAATGTAACAGACTATATCTGAGCTAGCTAACTAGCGGTTAGACACTATGGCTTATGTCACTGTCTGCATATGGGTTTTATGGGACAGTTTAGTGAGAGTCTGTCTGTTCATCGGTTTGTACACACTGGGATCACCTACATTATATGGCCCGTCTCTCTCCATAGGGGGGTTTCATGTCACTCACTGATCCTCAGGATCAACAACAGTGACAGCCAGGCAGACAGAGCCAGCAATGGGCCAGGGGAGAGAGACCAAAACACTAAGTAAAC